>NW_019416783.1:30475-236430 GCF_000390285.2 Anoplophora glabripennis
GGAACGTGGAGGCCAGGGAACAGGACCTCCTCGGCCTATCCATTTTTCTCCATACAACTCATTTAAGTGTTGTCTTACATTATGTAGGTAATGAGGTGGCGCCCCGTCCTGCATAAACCATATGCTTTGGCGTTCAATTAAAGGAACATCTTCCAAAAGTCCTGGCAAGTCGTTAACTAAAAAATTGTAATAATCCTCACTATTCAATCGATTAGGCAACACAAACGGTCCGATTAGCCGATCGCCTAAAATGCCTGCCCAGACGTTGACAGAAAACCGAATCTGATGTCTGGACTGAAATATGCTGTGTGGGTTTTCATCAGCCCATTGAGCGTTATGAAAATTGACATAACCATCTTTAGTGAAGCTCCGTAAACAAAATAAGAGATGCAAAATTCGGAATCCGCCTCGATTTTCGCAAAAACCATTGGCAGAACTGCCGACATGGTTCGTAGTCATTCGGATTTAAAGCTTGATCACGCTGGATATGAAAAGGGTGAAGTAGTTGTTCGCAAAGAATTCGCCAAACTACGGAAAAACTTATGTTATGCATACGTGCGACACTTCTTACACTAACCCTTTGATTGTCCTGCACAGCTCTCAATACATTTTCTTCCATCACCGGTGTTCTTACAAATCTGTCTCTGCCACGATCATTTACTCTCGGTTGGAACGAACCATTTTCTCTTAAACGTTGATGAAATACCTGTCGGGAAGGAAGTCTTCTATTCGGGTATGCTGCCGCATACAGACGCCTCGATTCTGATGCAATTCCAGCCGCACGGCCGTACATAAAGTGCATATCTGCCATTTCCGTGTTTGAATATGACTGCATTTTATGAATTGCAATAATGTTGTATACTTAAATTTTCCACTCACCACTTTTACTAATTAAACACTGCAAAGCTCAATTGAGAGTTTATCGATAACTTAAATTGTTAAACGTTGTGGCAACGTCAGTCTTTTATTTGCCATGGTAAACAGATTTTTGTAATTTTTGGCCTAATAACTTAAAGAGCAGAGTAATTTTCAAACTCAATTTACTCGAAAACCATTGGAAATATGGATTTGGACAAAGATAATATTTTTTACGTAAAATTGTTAAGATTTTATAAATCTGTAGAGAAAATTGTAAAAAATTGAAATAAAAAAAATTAGGGGCCGAAAACCCCCTTCACCAACCTAAATGGGACGCATATGATTTACATGTCGAAAAACGGAGTAGTCCATGTTATTTAACGTAAAAAGTTATGTAAGAGCCATAAATTTTTTTCTATTTATTTGCGACCGTTTTGTCAATAACCGAAAAAAACCCTTTTAAGGGCATATAACTTCCTAAGGGTGAGTTTTAGGGCACATGTTAATAGGAACTTTTTGGCTTCTTTTAATGAGTTATAAACGCATCAGAAGTTTGGAACCCTATTTTAGAAATACCCTGTATAACTATTTCTAGTATTCTTGCTATTTAAATAAAATTAATTACATTTTCTATTAATTTACTATCATTGCCATTGTTTCCTATCTCTCTTTAATGGTAAGTCAAGAAAACTTAAATCGCAAAAATATTTGTTCATTAATAAACGTAAACGTTTCTTCATCGGTCTGTTTTTATTGACATATAAATCTTAAAAACAGCGATAATACTACTATTTCCCGGCAACTATACGTTTTATTAATGTCTATATATGCCTCATTGTGTTTTAATTACTTCTTGGTCATTAATAAACGTTAAGATGGCGCCAAATTCTATTAATATAAACTTAAATCCAATGGTATTTACACGATAAAAAATCGATATAATTATAATAATTTAAATTCCATACTCAGCGACACACATTTTTGTGGTCTCATTTAAAATTCAAATTACCAATAAAATCGCTTTATAGTCTCTTGATGTAACTGCACAGCTTTAATTTTCTCACAGGCGTCCACTTAGGCGGACTACTCTGATGTGATATATGTATACAAATTAAGTCCTTTAGATGATGTCTCATTTATGCTCACTAATTTCCCAGAAAACAACTTAAAAACACTCAATTTCTTGACAGATTTATTAGGGTATATCTAAGCCTGCAGCCTGTGCTGAAGTAGGCTGCTAAAATGAACAGAAATCATGAGATATAGTCTGATATCTTATATCAGTCAATTATTATCATGTTTTACCTAATACATACCTAATGTGTACCTAATTCGGTGAAATTCTATGCAAAATCTTATAAAACATACTATACAGGGTGTGACTAAAATATTTGACCAAAGCTGGATCCAAAAGAATCGAAATGGACATCAGGGCGGACCTAGAAGTTGTAATAGCTAGTCCGCTCCCACAGAGCCTTGCCCGAGAATGACAAGGGCAGGACAAAGATTCATAAGTTTCTAACTTGTTAACTAGATCAGTAATGAACATAATGAATAATAAAGGACCAAGAATGGAACCTTGAGGAACTTGCAGATTTAACCGCTTACTCAACGGATCTACACCCATTATAAACAATGTAGTAGCATTGAAGCTGAAAATCAGCTGTATCCTCCGAATTCTTTGAAACTGCATGGACTTGCATGAAAATTTAGAATAAGGCTCAAGTTCAAAAGTGACATAAGCCCGATTGACGCATTTTGTTTTTTTAGGAGTAAAAACTACCCCTAGTGAAAAAAATGAAAAAATTAAATTTTAAGCATTTTATTGATAAAAATATTGATCAAGCACAAAGATTAAATAATGTTCCATTTTCTCAAACATGTTTTATGACATATTTGATCTTTTCAACCCTTTATTTAACCCTTAAACACTACCCATATGCAAAAAATAATGATAAGAAATTACTTTTTAAAAATTTGGAATGATTAAATCGTGCAATTATTTAAAATAAAAGTTACCTTATAGCTAATAAAAAAATGTTTCCCTTTCAACCCCTAAAAACCACCCCTGTATTGACAAAAAAGACAAAAAATTACTTTTTAAAAGCTTGGAATGCTTTAACGGTGCAATTATTTAAAATAAAAATGTGCTACAAAAATGATAAAAAATTACGTTTTAAATCTTGGAATGCTATAATTGTGCAATAATTTAAAATAAAAATTCCCTTATATTGTTTATGAAAGAATTTATGGAAGAATGTTTTTTACTTTTGCCATTTTCAACTCTTATAAACTACCATTTTACCAATATTAATGTAAAATATTTTTATTACAGTCGATTTTTAAATATAATCAATCATAAAAAAAATTGCGACGCTGCATATAAACTTTTATACACGCTGACGCGCATTTGAATCCCAACATTTTGCTCCAAAAATGAGAAAGCCTATTTTGCTCCGAAAAATGTCATTGGTTTTTTTACCAAAACTCGGTTAATTTTGAAGCTAAAAAGCATTTTAAAGATAATTTCAAGAGCTGTAAGATCGTTTGCATATAAAACCTTTTAAGTCCTTCGTTTTTTAAAGCGAAAAGATCGAAGGGCTCCAGACAGGTCGTTTTTTCACTAAAATGGATACTTCAAGCGGCGATATCTCCTTTATTTTTATGCTATAGGAATAAAAAAAGCAAAATATTTGTTGAAAAAAAAAGCTACATTTTTGTTGTATATCATTTTTTACGTATATTTCATAGTTTCAGAGTTATAAAAATAAGGCAATTGTTTTTGCATAATGAGAAATACGTTTTCAACTTTTACCGTACATTATTCAAAAATACGCATTCTAAACCGGATCGTATGAAAAAACACTAAAACAAAACTAATTGTAAAGGGTCTACAACTAATTTTAATTCTGATGGAAATGGTACAGCGTTTACTGCTCATTTTTCCTAAAGAAATATGAGCAACCCATGTGTTTTTGACGATAACTCCTTCAATTTTGCTCTAATTAATTTTTGCTCATTTTGAAGGTTTTTTTGAGTACTACAAAAAACTCCTGGAGCGTTATACACGTAAAATTAATCCTTTTTCCGTCATTTGACGTTGAATACATCGATTCGAGTATTCCCTCCAAAACAAGTTCCCCTTCCACTAACCATATTTCGCTTTGTATAGGACGTACAACACTTTGATCTTCTTTGTTTATTTATAAGCTACATTTTTGTTCATTACACTTTTTTTAATAAAATGCGTAGTTTTTGAGTTATTCGCGAAAAATACTTTGAAAAAGTGTTTTTCACTCAAAATTCAGCTCAAAAGTTTTCAGTCGTGAATAACTAAAAAATTATTGATTTCTCGAAAAATTCTTCGAATATTTTTTGCTCAAAATTTGATTCTCAATCGATTTCCTGCGTTATTTTTGAAAAAAAATCCACCCCCGGGAAGGGGTGTCAACAGGGTGGAAGCGTCAATCGACGCTATGTCACTAATATTCATTGACCTTTTCTCTAACTATCTGCCAAATTTCAAGTCAATCGGTTCAGTTTCATATAATTCGCAGGTGAAAAGCTTCAATGACTGTACTAATATACTTCTTTCTGTTACAAAAATAAGATTTAAAGAAACTCAATATGGATTCTGATTCACTAGATATGTGAGCTTTTGATATAAAATTGAGAGATCAGTTGCTATCAATATAATCAGCTATAAATTGCGTAACGCCAATCAAATCAGTAACAGTACAGCGTTTGTTCATAAAATCTTGACGGTATTTTAATAACATGTCTATTCTACCCTCGTTAAAACCGAGAATATCGCCAAGAACCACACTACACACAATACAGCAATGAAATTTTTACGACTCACCTGAACGGCGCTATTAAGGAAGCAGTTATTCTGACCGGGTCCATTTAGCAAGCCCTTAGTGCTGGTGAAGGTCATAGAGTCCCTGGAAGGCGTCGCGATTGATATGGGTTGCGGATGAAGCGAGACAGAAGGCGTTGCCATTTTGACTGTTGTATTTTCCACGAAGTCCTACATTTTGCCTGCAAGAAAAATAAAAAGGTGCGTTAATTAATTAATTAATCTCGTTTTATAATAAAGATCCATATGCAGTACAGCTCAGGAACTTTTTATTGTCCGTAGCTGTACAAGCAGTTTCTGCAAGGTCGCTACGGATGCATTGCAAAAAAAGCAATGAAATTCATTGCTGTTAAGTGCAGCTTTTTTGCTTCGTTTGTACATACAGAGATAAAAGCGCTTCGGCCTAAAGCAAGAATAAGGCGGACATTTTTGACCTTGGTAATCGAATACATATACCATTTCGTATCTCTTAGCAGGCTTCGAACCTAGCTTGATAACAGAATATGTTACTTCGGAAAGAGATTAAATTATAAGATAAATGTAAAAAAGTACAGTTTATCTCTATCAACTGTTTATGACAGTGAGGTTTCATAATTTTTCATTAATATTCATGAAATATAAGGACATGAAAATGAACCGATAAGTGGCCTACACATAGGTTGGTTCTTTGAAGAAAGTGCTAACCCATAGAATAACATAATTTGTAACGTTCTATATACTTGAGCGGCTGTAGGAGTAATTGAAGAAATAAATAAAAAAAAAAACAAATAATACCTATGATGATTTTTGTAAATAGACCCTATGAACACATATATTTGAAAATTGTCAGGTCAAGCCGAAGGATATAGAATAATGTTGTTGGGTTAAAACAATTGGTAATACATTTCTTTTTAAATTAGTACTTAAAGTAGTAACAAACTCAGGCAGCTATTGAGTGTTAACAAAAAAATAATTGCTTCTGCAAAAAATCTATACAACTTTATAACCTGAATTGAAATAATCTGACTGGTCTGCCCACACCATTTTTTTATTAGATCTTTAATATTATCCATTCCAAGAAGCGGTCGATGGGCTAATATTTGGCAGTGACTATAATGAATATATCAATGATTTTATGAGCACTTTGTCAAGTCTTTAAGGTTTTATATCCTGGACTGTTAGCTAATACGAAAATATTAAATAAATATATTTTTTATGGTCGCTTAAAACCAAAGCTTTCTATTTGTTACAGATTATAAATTGATTCGGTGTCAATTTAAACGCAGAAATATCTTTTTAGAGAAACTTATGTAGACACACAGAATACAAAAACAGAAATTTTTCCAATAATAGCAATGTAACACTAAAAAGGAGAGTACCATAGTAAGGAATATATAAGTCGCTACGATACTATAGACAGACCTTACTTATTTAGGTCATGAAACTGTGAATAATGTATACAACGGGCAATTACATTAAAAATGTGATGGAAAATGTTTTTCTAAATACGTAAATAATACCAAATTCGTTCTATACCTTAAAAAACAATCCAACCTTTTCGCCTAATTCGGTACTAGTTTACCTGAATCACAGATCTTTGTACTATGCTAGAATCCTTTATTCTGCTCCAAGGTTATTCGAGATAAAAATGAAATACTTCGGAGACAACTTATGAAGGAATCGAGGTGTATGGCAGTAGCTTCAAGGCTGGTTTCTTACTAACATAAACAAATTGTTTACCTTACAAGAGAAATATGCGGCGGCAAGCATCTGGTACATTCGGTTTTGCTGAATACAGAAGCGATTGTTTTATATTGCCACATTGCAAATTGTAAAATTTGCAAATCACGCAAAATTAATATTTTTTTATTGTGTTGTAACATACAGTTTACACTTATCTTCTTTCATGTAGCTTCCAAAACCTAATTCTGAAATGTGAGATATTTACATCAAAACAATTAGGAGAAAAATTTGTTAATGTTTAATTTAAGTACTTTCTTCGACTACAAATTTGATTTTTGATTGCAATGTAAGTAACAATAGTTAATGTTTGTTCAAAGGAAAATAAAATAGAAATTTAGTACGAATTATTAATGTTATATTGCGATGATAAATGAGCTAAATTTTTGTAAAAATAGTGCTGGTTCTGAAAGAGCAGGATAATTTTTGAGAAAATTCTAATTATTTTTAAACCCATCTTGACGATATGCCTAGCAGACAACAAATAATTTAATGATACCTGCACACATGATTAAACAAAATTTGACTTTAGGAAAAGTAATATCATCGTTAAAATCTAAAAAAATACGAATTAATTCTTTATTATGTGCTCTTATAAAACAGCATTTTGTTTTTATGAATAATTGTTACTTGTTTAATTAAGCAGTAAAGTACAATATTTAATGCCGGGGCTGGTATTTAACAGACGAGGCGCAGCCGAGTCTATTAAAGCAGCCATATTCAATACACAAAACACACTTATTTAAAATATGCCTTTACGTCTCTTACATTACAAAAAGTAATATCAAAGCCCTGCATATTGTTATAATTACTCAACATTTGATATAAAGGCGACTTTAATAGTAAATTGGCACGGGCAAAGGGTAGCATAAATAGAGTTATAGTTCCTAGAATTCACTCTAGAAACTCTATGCGACAACTGCTCATTAATGGACTCACACTCAATTTCGAAGTGAATAATTTTATATAAAAATATTATACTGTGCATGGTACGTCTGCTAGTAAGACTCTGTAAGTTAAACCGAGCACAGAATAATTCTTGTGGAGTACCTCGAACAGGATAAACTCCATCAAGCAGAAACGCGGCAGATTTAAAAAATCTACGTTGAACACGTTCTAACAAGGAGGTATAAGTAATGTAAATTGGGTTCCACATAACTGAACCATATTCGAGTTTAGATCTTACAAAGTTGTATACAATAATCGCAGAGTGGACTGGTTCCTGCAGTCTCAAGATTTCTCAAAACAAATCCGAAACTTCTATACGCATCGGTTAAGGAACCGTGAAGACACTGAACTGTCAAAAATATTCCCTAGGTCCTTAATGCAATCAGGCCTCTTGAATACACTGATAGGCACTTTTTTCCTGAAAGAAAAGACATAACATTACACTTGCTAATATTAAGAGGCTACGTGTTTTTATTACACCAATCATTAAGTAAAGAAAGATTACTCTGAAGATTCTCACAGTCCAAAACAGAGTTCATCTGACAAAATATTTTTACATCGTCAACATGTAATAAATATTGAATGTTTAGATCTTCCGCAATATCATTGATAAAAATATCAAACAGAAGAGGTCCAAGTACCCTTGAGGTACACCTGATGGCTGAAAATATATCTAATTTGAAACCGCACGATAGTGCACATATTGGGATCGGTTACGGAGGTATGAATGAAATAATTGTATTAAACAATTACATAGACTTACGTTGTCAAGTTTATTTAACAATTTGGAGTGGTCGAGTATATCGAACGCTTAGAAGAATCCGTACACTCGTAAATGACGTCGACCTGACTTCCGACATCAAGAGTTGCAGAAATATATTGTGTCGTTTATGGGACAGTCGCCATCTAATTTTTTCATTCCTGAACTTGACTGGTTATCTAACTTATTATAAACAAACAAGGGCTACACCTTTATTTGTGTTAACAATATTCCTTAAACAAAGCAATCAAACAGAGCCTACTGGTTTCAGGTCTCAAGCCGTTGCAATCGATATATATCGCCTAACAAATTTGTCTTCACCTACACACAAATCCTAATAAACATAATTTATTTTCGAACGGATAATTTATACCTCATAAAAAAGAATGATCTAGACGTGACGTACGCACAACCGGAACCACATTAACAAAAATTTCATCTCAATGTGCATCAAGTTTACTTTAATTCGGTAATGTTTATTTTGCATATCGCTCTCATATTTTCTCGGGATAATTTTAGAAGCAACACTTGGGAAAAGCAATATTGTAAACCGACTCTATTTTTAATTGTGCATCTGGATTATATTTATTTTCGGAGGCAGTCGATGGGCGCTGAGTACTTTGCAGTCTTATGGCAATTTTTATGATGTGCCGGATATCAAAATAATGTCAGTCTGTGGTAAAACGGGTAAAACCAATAAACGTCTAAAACTAAAGTGTGGGCTGTTACCACTAGGATATTAACAACATTCACTTGGAACCGTACACATAAATGCACAGGAGACGAAAGATGTGATAATTAGAATTTATGAAATGAGTATACAAGGTCTTCCACTTAAACTTCCCAAGCCTGTATCTTCTACCACTTTTAAGGTATCGTAACAGTCGAGAGTCGAGGTATCAGTTTGTAGATTTTTTCGAGACTATTTTTGAAAGAACAAGTGATTAATAAATTGTATAAAAGTTTACCTAACAGGCCATGAAAACAGCTTTAATTTGATGTAAGGGTGGGTAGCTTTGTTACATAGGGTGTTCAAAATTGATACAACCAACAAAGTTTTTCTATAATTTTGAAACCATGTTAGGATTTTGTTATTGTTGCATTACTGTTTTATTAAAATCGTCTTCCTTACTAAATTTTTCTATAAATACGTTCCAGGAATATTCGTCCATTAAAATGATGTACTATTTTGTAGAATTTGTTTTTCGCTGTTTTATAAACATGTTTTAGGTCAAGGAATAAAATTAATTTATAATCTTTTTATAATAACGACGCATGGCACTCATTTATCAAATTGCGGACGTCTATAAAACTATTTTTGAAGCTTTTAATTTATTTATTATGATTCTGATTCAATTTATCTGAAATACTAGTAACACCTGAAATTAAATTTACTGCAAATATCATTGAAAATAAACTGACTTTGTGAAACATAGATTAAGGTATCTTCTAAAAGATAATAGCTTAAATAAAATAATAGTCACAATTTACAGAGATTTCAAAGAAATTGAAAACCAAACGGGAGACTTAATAAATAAAATGAACAGAAAAAAAAATATGAAAATTTAGGCACACATAAACAAGTACTAACAAACAGTGGTGTAACCAGGGGGGGGGGGGGTTTAGCCCCCCCAAAGATCTGTCACGCCATTTTTATCATAGCCGTAGCAGCATGGCGCACGGACGGATCTCGGCATCAGTCAAGATTCCTAAAGAAACAGGGTGCCTGACTATCTACGTCACTGGGTATGCCGATCGCATGTGTACCTGATAAATGCATGATAAATGCATCGCGGTCTGTCATTGTTGAGCTGAGAGTATGTACATGGTAGTCTGTGCTGAATATATTTTGTGGTTATGCCTTTTTGAATATTTTCTGTTGTGATGTACCTATTATTTATTTGTTTTCTTATATTAAGCAACTATTAAAGTTGTTAAGGATACCCATTTCTAAAAGTAGACTCAATAAATCATTCTGGAATATTTTCTTAAATATAGATATTTTAGATGACTGCGGGACAATTTGCAGTGTTGCTACTTGCAAAAACAACTTTAAAAAAGCTAAATAAAGCGGGGGAAATATGTTTTCCGCTTTCCCAATAACAAATATATTCATTTTTATATCTACACTTTTATTTTAAGTTACCAAATATAAAATCATTTATATACTATAAAAAAACAATATATTATAAATATAAACAACTTTTATAACTAATAAACTAATATTTCCATTTTAAAACCGTTTTGATGCAAATTTTAAGAATTTTTTAACCCCTCCCCCTACTTTACATTCTGGTTACGCCACTGCTAATAAATGTAAAGCACAAAACAGAAATGCACATGTAAATTTTGGGTAGTCACAGTTTGGAAAAACATACTCGAAGATATTCTTTCTAAAAATATTACAAAATATTAATGCCTAGATTTTTTTCTTCTTAAAAATACAATGTAATTTTCCTGTTTCTTAGTAAAATTACACTTTAGGTGTAGTAAATATACAGGGTGTTCCACTAAGGTCGGGGAAAAAGTTTGATGAATAAATCAACCAAGAGAATTCGCTGGAAACAGTTTTCAAGTTCGTATTTCGGCCGTAAGGGGGCGCAATCTACATACCAAAATATAAAGTCGAATTAGTGAGCAAAAAATAAATAATGATAAATGAATTGAGGAACACGACGCTAACGGAAATGCATTTAATTACCAAAACAAAATGGGTTTATAAAAGAACCTAACCTAAGCACGCAGTGAATGTTAAATTCCTGCAATGAAAATAATGGTATGCATTTCGAGCATTTATAAACATTTTACTTTTGTTAAAATTTAATTGTTCTTTCGTTACGTAATATCAATATCTGTTTGTTATTGTTTTTGTTATTATATACAAGATTGTTATTGATTCACTCATTTGCATGGGTTTAGGTAGGTTGTTTTATAAACGCATTTTATTTTGGTAATAAAATGTCTTCGTTAGCGTTGTGTTCCTCAATTCATTATCATTATTTATTTTTTTGCTCACTGATTTGTGAATAACTTGATAACAAAAAAAGATGTCGAACCCTTTTTGGCGTCAAAATGTAGCTATTTTTATGCTCGTCAAACTAACCTATAAAAGTTTTATAATGCTTATAACAACTTAAACTTGGATAAATAGCGCCAATAGATAAACACCACTTTCATTAGAATTTGCAAACTTATACTATATTGATCAATTTTTTTGTGCTGAATTCATTTATGTAAAGAAAACTATAGCATTGCATTTAACATTTTTGAGAAAAATCCAAGAAACGTCATTCTTTTGAAATAACGCCATCTATTGGTTTCCATATTGAGGTAAATGACTTACGTATTCACCACGAGATAAAACATGAAAATACCTTTCCAAGGTATAACACGAGGTTTTTGATGAGTCAAACCTTAAAAAAATGCATTTTTCTGATCAGACATTCGGGGCTTCCCCCACCCTTTCTGTCGAGATATAAAACAAAATGTCAATAACAAAAGTTATGCGCAATGAATCCGGCTATCCATATTTGTACTATTTAACATACCTGAATAGGAAACATTTCTGAGAAAAATTCAACTCTATGTTTTGGTATGTAGATTGCGCCGCCTAACGGCCGAGCTATGAACTTGAAAACTATTTCTAGAAATTTCTCTTGATCGATTTATTTCTCAAATTTTTTCGCGAAGCTCTAGGCCCTATAATTTCTCTAATATCGTACCTCGCCGACCTTAGGTGTCCCACCCTGTACATACAATCGATAATGTAAATTTACATTTTGGATGAATTACACAAAAAGTGTAAAATTGGATACCTAATGTAACTTTAATAGTATGACGTAATTTTACATTACTTACTAGGAGTCAATATAACCAATGATCTAGTGTGCAATTTTACTTAAAATTTTTATGGGTGTATATCAAAATGTTATTTCTTTTCGCAGCAAATATAGCAATATGCGACACCATATCTGCTTTGAAACTGGTATAAGAAGTATTAGTTCTACTTAAGGAATAAGGTTGCAGCCAAATGGCGTTGTAAGTTCTGGAACTGAATATGTCATGCTTTCGTACAGGCCAACCAAAAAAAATATCCCGGCAGGTGCGCAGGTGTTTCTTTGAAATTAGGGCTCTTTCTTTGGTTTGGTTCAAGTAGGGCCGACTAATACTCGTCCTATTTGAATGCTCACGTAACCACCTGCAAGGAGTTCTCGATGGGCGCTTTCGACACACCTTGTAGGTTTATTTTTATTATTTCAAAAGCGGAAGGTACAGGTAGAACATTCAACGACCGCTTAGGTAAAGCATGTTTGAAAAATTATGAAGGTGAAAATGTATGACATGTTATAATTAATTTTTAAATCTATTTTCTTCGCAAACGGCGAAATCTATCAAAGTGATACCAGAAACCTTTCTCATATAAAATTGTCGTTTCAAACGTAATTATATCAAACAGTGGAAAAATCAATAAACAAAAAAAAATTGCAAAATTTAACAACCGCTTTTAACAAATTGATGGCTGTTGAAAATATTCATATTTCTGGGATCATTTATTATGCTAATAAATAGGCCACAGAAAAAGTTTCAATGTAATATCCAGGTCAATACTTTATTGTTGCTATACTGGGTGTTTAAAATTAGATATGGATGATATTCCTTATTTTCTTCCGAGTGCAATGATGCACAGTATGTTACTGTTTAATGATGTTTCGGACTGTAAAACTCATCATCAGTGGTATTTTTCTTCAAAGATGTTAGTAATGTCTTTTTTATATGTTTATATTCAAAAGCTTTCATCAATTAACAAAATATGTACAAAACTTTTTATTATTTTATTACTTTTCGATAATTCGGGAATTTCTGAAATTCAATTAGACATAACAATTATTCGAGCATATTGACATTTCATGTTTTGCAAATTTATGAAAGCTTTTAAAATTAAAATTAAAAGAAAATCGAAAACTGAAGACTGAAGAAAAATAACATCGACGGTGAGTTTTCCAGTCCTAAACGTCACTAAACAGTGACGTAATGTACGTCATTGGACTCAGAGTGAAAATATTTATTGTACTTAAAAAATGATACTGTTGATGATTGCTGAACGACGAAACGTAATAAAAATCTGATTCCATTTTCGAACAGATAAGCAAAAATAAACCTTGAAAAATGGTTTGCCTATTAGATAGAAAATCAACAAAATCCAAATATGAAAATGAAACATTTTTGAAAAAATGTCAGAAATTAAGAAAGATATTTTCTATTTCTTTTCGGGAAATTAAAGACGTACTAAATTTTTCTCCAATTCAACTGTTTCTATTATCTCTGACAATGTTCGAGATAGAAATTTTTATCGTATCATTCGTAACCGATATGAAATTCAAATAATATTGTTTAAAATACCGAGAGATCCAGAATGATTGATGGCTACTTACAAACATTTTTTGTACCGCTCCCCTATTATTTTCGCTCTTCGTAGTTGGCAACATTGACAGTGATTTACTTCGCTCAGCGGCGGGTTAAGTGCAGTGACAATAGGGTCACATATTCCCTTTAATAACAAAAATAAAACACAAAAAGCAGAATGTTGGCATTAATTAATTTGAGGGGTTTATTAATTTGTTAAAGGACAGGATTAAATAAAAAGGATTTAGATATTATTATTATTCATCTCAAAACTAACATAAGAATCGATTTTTAACAATTGTTTATCTATCTTGTTTTTTTTATGCGACCTTCAAAATAAAAGCAACCATTTTTAAATGAATTTATGTTTACTTTCCTAATTTACAAAATAATGCTCCCGAAATCACGATTTCTGAAATATCTATTTAAAACGTATAGTAAAAGTATTTTAAACACCTTTCTGCAACTACAGAAGTTTTTACAACACTAATTTCAACCACATATTAAAGAATTTGAAAACAGTTTTATGTTACTCGTATACCTGTTACACTTTTACCCGCTTTTGTAGTGCACAATGCACACTAAACTACTTTACTGGTGATATGTGATATCACACGTAACTAAACAGGAAGTAGACGATTACTCGGATACTGAAATCGGGTGAACTATGAGCTTTAGTTGCTCGCATTAGGGTTAAGAATGTAATTGGCACAGTAATCTAAGAACAGGAAACGACGGTATTGTTTCACTTCTGATTTACCGAAACGTTAAAACAAATAGCTATAATTGCAACTGAAAAATTAAATTTTATGTAACGCCTAAAGAAAACACGTCGTAATCGTGAATAATGCGAATATTGACCGCTTATTGGATTTAGATTCATGCAGTGGCGGAGAACAATATTTTACACCGAGAAAACTGTTCAATGATGGCGATATTTTTAACCGCTATTTCTTTAAATCAATATTTAATAGTATATTATTCAACGAGCGTATAATGATGGGTATTATTCACGAGGTGAAGTTTACGGCCACGAGCCGCAGGCGAGTGGCCTAAATCACCGAGTGAATAATACCCATTATACGGGAGTAGAATACTATACTTTATCCACGACTACTAAATATTTTTGTTGAAGTTTTTTTTGAAATGTTTCGAAAAACATGGTATGTTAAGAAACAGATATACGACTCGCACAAATGAAGTCGCTGATGGCTCAGTGTAGATGCTCTTTCCCTTCCAACCGCGGGTCCCGGGTTCGAATCCGGTCTAGGAAAATTCACTTTTTTAATTTTTTTTTTATATGTACAGCACTGAATTGAAAATATTTAGTGGTTTACACGATAAAATTTTAAAAACGGATTGTTTGTAGCAGAACAATATAATATTATAGCTAAATTAAGGAAGCATCTGACAGTAGTGATTAATGACTCATTAATCACTGCCGTGATTAATGGGTATTATTAAGGTCGAGCAAACAGACGTATAATGGGTACATTATACAATAGTCGTGGATAAAAATATTTAACACGTTAATTCCTATGTTCAATATTTTGGAAAATTTGTTTATTATATTGACTGAATATTACCTATGGGTAGAATATTATGTATGGTGCAATTAATTATAAGTCTATATTAATATAATATTAAGTCAAGTCTACAATGTAGTATCGCAGTAATAGGAGCTGAGGTAGTCGAGATGTCAAAGGCGCGACTCAAGAATTAAATTATATCGATCTAGATATTCAACTGTTTCTTCGAATGCCGTTGCAATAAATCTGTATGTGTCCGTCAGAGGGTTGTAGCGGCTGTGATTATACCCTCAAAAAAAGCATCAATTATACAGTACTATTTTATCAATTGCTTTTTATCATTAAACTGTTGTGTGGATTCCAAAAGTGGCTTATAATTTGTTTGATTCAATGAAATGATTTGTTTAATTTTCAGAGAGAACCCCACATCTACAATAATTATAACTTCGTTATATCATTGAGAACTGCATATGGTTTTCTTCGTGTAGGGACATAAAACTGTTTTTTTTTCGTCTCTTCTGGACATAGGAAGAAATCCCATAAACGTATCATATTGGAATAACCCCGCATATCCATAAGATACACTGTAAAAAAAATCGGTGTGAGTGAAAGCAATAAAGGTACGTAGTGAATCTATTGAGTGAAATTATTGAGTGCATTTTCACTTAATATTGATAATTTTGATAATTTTACTCATTTGTAATAATATTTGAACTAAAACTTAATACTTTCACAATATAGGTAGGTACCTGTTAAATAAATCACCAGATAAACTCGTATTTGGTGCACTTGTAGCTAAATTGAGTTACTCCACGTCATTCTACGGTTGTCGTGAGTTGTCTTTGTCTATTCCCATCATTCCCATTAGGCCATCTCGTGGCGTGGTGTATGGCGTGTAGTGCTGGTTATTTTGGTGAAAATTTGATTACAATAATTAAAAACAAAAATATATTGAGTCTCGATTAATATGTATTTAGTTATTGTATAAACGGATAGTTAAATTGTTACGTATAGTTACTTGTAACGTGCAATATAGGTTATGGCAATATATTCGTCCGATCAGTTTCCACCAATTCCTTTAATCGAGACCTAAAATACTGTCTGTCGGGTGTGGACCGAAATTGATACATTATTGTGTAAAATTGATTGAATTTGAGTAAAAATTTTTTTACAGTGTAAGTTGATTGAAGTTTCTATTTACTTGACCAACAAATTTGGGATATTTAGTTATCTGAATATCATTCATCTAGGTCACGTTGTAAGGGAAATTCCGTAATATAAGATATTGCAAAAACTAAAATACTTATAAATAATGTCGGAATAACGATTATTTTTTTATGTTTCATTGGAATTCCGCAAGACTGTATTAAAGTGAGGGAATGATGTTTTTACAGAAGCTCACTAGAACTTTAATTCCCTTACTGATAGCTCTGTCGTATTTTATCACAATAATGAAAAATAGTAGTGAAGAAACTTTTTACAAGCGTCTTAACGTTTCATAGTCGATCGTGTAAAATTCTAGTAAGAAATGGTCAATTTTTCCTGAATATCTGTAGACTACATCGATTTGTAAACTGTCTAAAATAAATTGGTGCATTACTATTAAAAACTTTTAATGTTAATCAAACTATGAGAAATTTTAAATTAAATTTCTATTTTTTTTTAATTTAATTTTTAATTAAATTAGTTTTAATGTTTAAAGTTCAATTTTAATTTTTTTCAAATGTTAGTAGCCTGTCATAATGTTAATAATTAATAACAAAAAAATACTGGATGTTCTTAATGAATACGCCTTTTAACTCGAGCATTAAAAACGTGCAACGAAAATTTATATAGCAGAGATTATTAAAAAGCCAATTTTCTACACTGGAAATTATGTAATGATCTATAATTTTTGATATGACTGAGGATAAAAGTTTTTTAACCTATACTTATACCTATATCTTGATTGTGGTGAAATAGTTCGTCGATCGTCTCACCTATGGCACACTGTCTACTCGATATTGGTGGTGTAATTTAATGCTGGACAGGGCATGTAGTTCGCAGAGTAGTTATTATCCAAATTATCATTAATTGAGTCATTCAAATCATCTAATTTATTTACCGTTGAGCAAAATAGTTTAAGCTAGAATCCAACACGTTTGGAAAAGCGGTGCAATACTGGATGAAAACAAGGTAACACACAATGCGAGACAGATATACAGATTTCTAGCGGTTGTAGGTCAACCGGAAATACACCTGATGAATGGGATAAATCTGCATGTCAAGGCTACGCATTTAAAGCATTCTGTACTTATTTCAACTAATTCCTAAGGCGAGTAGCCAGTTTCTCACGGTTTTCTTCGGCAAATCTTTAATTATAAAATAGAAGTAATTCTAATTTCTTGTTTGAAGCAGAAGGGGCTTCGCTCGCCTTTTACCAATACCACATGGTATTAAAATAGAAACCATAGCAACAATTTTGGAAGAAAAATCGTGAGCCTCTTACGGAACGGAGAATAAAACTAATAGAAAATCAAAAATATATACTATTTAATTTTTTTATTTGTTTAAAGAGTTACATATTTCTATGTAAGTAGTAGAAGTTTCTATTCAATTTATAAAATGCCATTCTACTATTATTTTTGGTCAAATAACCTCATATTCCTGTTAAACTACAAATATTTTCATCTATCACTCCTTTTGTCTATGATCACTCCACTAACGATAATTATAATTACAGATAAATTTAACAAACCAAATAAAAAACCAAATTGAGTGTAACATAAGCAAGTCTAGAGCATTTTACAATGTGTTGAAAATTGTACTATTCGACGGTAAATATTTAAGATATAAATTTCACATTTTGTCGCAATAGCCATTATCTGACGGAGGAGTTTTACGTTTTATGGAGATGAGGTAACGAAATAGTTCAACGTGACACTTTTATGAGATTTAAATATATAGTCAATTTAACGTCGCGTTCATAGACGAAATTTCCTCTTAAATATTTATGTCTGCATTTCTAAATTTAACGCAATTACGTAGCTCTGAATATTTATGTGTATTTAAATGCATTTTACTGTGTAATTTAGTATTAGATGGAATAACATTTTTTTTCAAGGTCGATAACTTTTTAAGGAAGTAAAATTATATTTTAAAAAATACGGTCCTTCAAATAATGATAAAAAAATTGCACTAGCGTAACTTGATCGATCATTTAAGGAAGCTACTTTTGTGGTATGGCCTAATCGTTTCTGGACATCCTGTATATTTAAATATAGAAGTTGGTTGACTTTGGGACAGTCAATTGCGTTTCTTTATCAAAAAGCAAACATACACAACAGTATTTTTTATGCAAAATGAAACCTTGTAATATATGACATTCTGTTTTAACCTCAATAAATGTCACAGAACAACCTAGCAGAGGGTACAGTCCTCCAAAACGTATCTATACCTTATTTCAATGCATCGCAATGATTTGTTACAAAGGATTTGCCTCAAAAACAGCAGATGGTAGGCCCATAATCCACAGAAAAATAGTTCTACCAGATCTTGAATTTATAGCACCTGCTCCAAAACATACTTTACATATTTACTGATGGTAAATATTTTTAAAAAATTCAGGTATTTTTTAATGCATATCGCCAAATTGCGGAGTTCCTGAAGAATAGATTTCAGTTTTCTGCTTCAGTTATCAGTTCACCTTAGCAAAGCGCATCCCAGGCTGCATAGCCGCACTACCCTACCCAACCATACCACACATAAACATGACACCACCTCCGGGGTTTACACAGACGAGCCGGCGAAGCAAGAAGAGCGCCAGAAGAAAGGGCCCTAGCCGGCGGGGCCCAGCCAGGACAAAAGGATGTCCCACAAAGCGCCTACACCGGCCGCATTTGCGGTCGGGGTAGACGACGAATGGGGCCCACCTACGAAGGCTGTCCAGGCTTACACGAGATGAGGCAGGATAGAGGGATAATTCCCCTCGTTCCCAAATCATTGAGGCCAATTTCTAGCCATGGAAATAATGGCGAGTTATCAGTTACAAACTTGGGGGTATTCCTAATCGATTCAAGTACAAAGGAGGAGGGCCCCTAAGGCCGGTTTTTGGCCTAATTTATTTTTGCCTGAAAAAATCTGAACAAAATTTTTTAGTATCTACTAGCAATACTTTTCACGTTTTCACCCTAACCGGACCAACCTCCTCACCCTCCTTTCCCCCTATACCCCCTTAAATGCCGAGGAAACCATTGCTTATTAGAGGAATCTTTAAAGAGCTTAGAGATGCGAAAGACATTCAATTCCTTTGAATCTTAGATATGAAGAGTTTTTTGGGTAGCTGACCACGAATCTAGTCTCAGAATCACGAAATTCGAAATGGAGGATCCAATATGGCGGACAAGAAAATTGAAATGTCTTCAAAATGCATGAATTTTTTTGTAATGGGTTTTTTCGGGTCTCTACGAATCTGGAGTCTAAATCACGAAATTCAAAATGGCGAATTCCATATGGCGGACAAAAAAATTTAAAAAATCTTCATAATCCTCAAATATTTGTTTATAGAAACTTTCTTGGATCACTGATTACAATTATGAATTCAGAATCACGAAATTCAAAGTGGCTAATCAAATATGCACAAGCATGTATGTATAATTATTGATTTTTTCTTTTTCGTTTTATTCAATGTAAATGTGTGTCATCTCATTTAAGGGGGTGGAGGGGGAAAGGAGGGTGAGGGGGTTGGTCCGTTTAGGGTAGAAACGATTCAGTATTGCTAGTAGGTACTAAAAAAAATTTTCTGATTTTTTCGGCCAAAATAGATTAGGCCAAAAACCGGCCTTAGGGGCCCTCCTCCTTTCAAAACATTTTTTTATTTAAACTAGCTTCCCTCAATGTTTACTGAGATGTAACATTGAAATATGGCTCATTCTTTTCTTATCATCCTATACATATAAGAAAAATATCACGTTTATATCTAAAACTTCTAGGTTTGTGATCTGACCAAAATCCGCTTACGTATAATAACTTTGATTGATTTTGAGAAACAACTCTGTTAACATGCAGACTTTTAAAGAAAAAATTTATTTATAATTCAGACTCCAATGGGACTCCAATTTTAAAATGTCAAATAAGGAAAGAAAACATTAGTTCAACCATCAGTTGCAATAAACAAATACCAAGAGACCAACATGACTCACTAGAACATATACCAGCCTAGAGACTAGCTTTATTTTAGAAGTTCATTGTCTTGTAAAATCAAGGTTTCTTTCAATTCATCACTTATTTCAGCCTGTCGGTCTAAAATAGAAACGTGACTCGAAGTTGTCATATGATCCGGCAAGTTAGATCCCACATATTACGAATATAAGAAAGCAGCCGTAGCTAGTGAAATACAAAAGAGTTTTGTTGACCAAAATGAAATATGAACCGAACGCGCAACCGATATTTCTAAGAAAAAAGTTTTTCACAGCAGACATAACAATTTGGAACAATGTTTCGATATTGAATTTGTAAATACAGATGTTGGTAACTTAAGACATCTAATCTCTCATCTAATATTAAATTATTTTACACAAAAACTCAACAAATTTTTTAATTAATATGACAAGTGGATGCTGGTTTTTAGAACAAAATCATCTTCAACGATGAGGTTCATTTTCATCGTTAATCGACGAAATTGTCTCATTTGGGGTTCAGAAAATCCACAAGTGATTGTTGAGAAACAAATGCATCCACAACAAGTCACTGTTTGGCGCGGATCTTGAACTGGAGGGATCATTGGACCATTCTTCTTAGAAAATGATAATCCAATTTGTGCCTAAATTGCAAGATATAGATGTAGACGACATGTGGTTTCAACAAGACATTTCCTGGTCGTGTAATTTCCCGTTCTGGTCATGAGAATTGGCTGCCCAGATCATTCGAAAAACCTGTGTTTTATATCAAAATTACTTCTTGTGGGAAATTTGAGGATTTATATACTAGAACTTCCTGAGGATGTATGAGAATTTGGCTGTAACCAGTGAAATTAGGAACTGAGTAATTGTGTTATCGAGAATTTAATGATTTCAAAATAATTTCTAAATTTGTCAGTAACATCTTAGACTCAGGGAGTTATGGATAAACAGTGCCCCAACTTTTTTGTATACTAATCTTTCAACAATTTGTGCCAAAAGAAATATTAGATAGACTGTAGCATTTTGAAGTAAAACTAATTTAAAAATTATGTCACTTATAGCAAAATATGTGAAACGTAATTTGTAAACAGCCAGTATGTTTAGAAAACGGTTGATAATCACTTATTTGATAAAAAGTCGCAAAAATTCTCAAAATTAATTTATAATAATGCAAATTTATATGAATACTAAACAAAAGGAAAGGATGGAAGTTTATAGGCAAACAGTTAAATAAAGATTGTTGTAGTTTTTGGAATATTATTGTTTTCCTATGAATACTCCTCACATCAAAAATAAAAAATGACTCACCAAAAAGAAATCGACATTGTTATTTCGGCAGATTCACACTTATTTTACAAGTAAATTAAATTACAACAAATGTTCAAAATGGCATATGGTATTTAAGCGACCCTATAAATAAAAGTCGTACGGATTCAAATCTGGTGATCGGGCGGGCCATGCAACTGAACCATGTCGACCAATCCACTGTTTGGAAAGGTGCTAACTTAACCAATCTCGAATTTCCAGTTAATTATTTAGCGTGTTACTTAAAAATCGGGTTTAGGATATACAATAATTTAGGGGATTGTATATTAACGAAAAAGCTACTTACACCAGCTATAGATTGATATTCGAGAAATGTTAATATTGTATTTAATTTAATTTTCGTCGGTGCTGTCGTCATTGTCTTTAACAAACATGGATGTATTATTTATAGTTTCTATTCCATATAAAATCTAGTCCGGATAGGAATGTGACACACCCAAGCGCGAGCCGTATGACGAGCACGTATGCCTATTTTTCATTTCCATTAGATTGAAAATATTAGAAGTAAATACGCACACGCTCAGAATGTAATGGAAAAAAGGGCATCCATCAGAAATGTGCGACAGGAAAGGAAGTGTAAATTTATATGCGAAGTAAGTTTACTGTGAGAAAAAGCTAGAGTTGAAGAAACCCTGGTTTGTACTCTTATTAAAAATGTAATACCTATAAAAAAAAGTTTTTTTTCTGACGCCCAATTTTACTGGAAATTTTGGACCTCTTATATTTGTTACTTTCATTTGCCAATTCTGTTATACTCTTTTCGCGTGTGAACTAATTAGTGAACTGTACAATCTGTAAAAAGAGCTCGAAAGGAACAACATAAAACCTTTCCCACTTCTGATCGATAAATTGCTCAGATGTTACACACTGGTGGCATTTGGAAACCGCAATTAAATTCATAAGCCATAATTATTTCTTCGTCTCAACTAGTGAACGTTCATTTGCTACTAAATGAAATATGTTTATATGTGCGTTTACTTAAGTTACTTCACAACCATAAACAATATTTTTAAAGGTTTCAAGGCTGGAAATGTTTTCATTACATTATTTATTACTTCACAGAACTATGCCGTAAATATAGCAACAAAGAAGTTCTCCACTTTAAAACGAATGCCAGGAAAATTCCTTCAAACCGCCCTGTCAATAAAATTATGAAATATTTTCGGATATACCGCATACCCAATCCGGGACATCTGTTAATAGTCAAACCGCTTAAAATGCCATTCAAGAATTTATTGGTATATACATTTTAACCCAATTTAGCGAATTTTTAAACAAGTTGATCGAGTGGTCCGTTGAGTGAATTAATTAATTTAGGTTCTGGTTTTCATCAAACTTTCTCCAATATTTATGATAATTTGAATGAATTTATAAGTCAAGTAGAAAGCCCTTCTCTTTTGGTGGAAAGTGGATGTCTCTTGATTTCACGATATCCATTGACGGTATTTTGGTAAATTAATAACGAGGACCCTAGCGGCTTTGATAATAAAGTATGCAGGATAGTTAAAACTCAAAAGGATGGAACGCGAAACGAACCTTAAAATTTTGTTTCTAATCACAAACGAGATAAATGATAATAGAACTGTCTATAACGTGTCTACAGAGCTATCAAACGAACTATTGACCGCATATCAATAACGATTCTGTAATTCTATACCATTCACAACTGATTAACAAATACTGTGTAAAGGAAACATTTCGCAACATAATGCGTAAAGAAAGTGCTTTATCCAAAACGGGAGATTGCCTTAACAATTATCAGATCACGACAGCACTGAAACCACGCCCGTTGTATAGAAAGTAATGTTGCTTTGGATATTATCTTGAAATTCGTGAAATCTCTCGTAAAGATAAGAAACAAAAACACTGAAAGCATATCCTGTTGTTTTCATTATTATTTGCTCTTTATTGGACAAAATTTTTAATAATTTAAACGATAAATACCTACCACAGAAGCTACCTAATAGTTTCTATTTATGTTGCTGTAAGAACAATATAAAAAATAATTGCATTTGAAATTCACTGAAGATTAAATTTAATGCCTGTCAATTGTGTGGACAGGGCTCGTTTACAGGACAAATAGAACAAACTATACTTATATGTATTTGTACAATTTGTCCAATTAATTATTAAAAAAGTTTTAAGATTTTAACTAATCAATCGAATAAGATCAATTATACCTATTCTTAAAAGTCCTTACCACTTATGTTATTTTTAGTATACGTTTTATGTAGATGAGGCAGCAACCAAATGTTGTTATATAAATTTTAAAATATTAGACAATTTTAGATGCTTTTAATAAACTACCCTGGGGGTGGATGCCACCCCTTCTCGGGGGTTAAAAATGTTTCATTGAAAATAACTGCGGGAATGTATATATTGACTAATTCTAAGCAACTTTTGTTCTATAAAGTTTTTTCTGAAAGTCAATACTTTTCGACTTATTCGCGAGTGAAAGTGTAAATTTTTTAACCAAAAAAACACTTTTTCAGAAGTTTTTTCGCGAATAACTCAGTAGGTAAGTATTTTATCAAAAAAATCATTCTTATAAAAAGTGTCGCTTATAAAAAAAACAAAAAGAATTGTGTGTATTTGTGTATTTATGGTGTCTGTAAATCCAATACAAGCGGAGTACCTAATAAGCTTGTTGAAGGTTGGTTCTTATTCGTCAAACGTCAAAATTGAAAGTTTGAACGTGAAATAACCAAAAACCAATGCATTTTTCAGGGAATACTCATAGACCCTTTTTTAAAGTGCTTGAAAAAAAAATTTATTTTTATATTTTATAAAAGTCCTTAGCATCAAACCTAAGTGAGTTCTGACGAAAATAAAGTTGGTCCGTATTTTTTTCGGCAACANGTTATTATATAAATTTTAAAATATTAGACAATTTTAGATGCTTTTAATAAACTACCCTGGGGGTGGATGCCACCCCTTCTCGGGGGTGAAAAATGTTTCATTGAAAATAACTGCGGGAATGTATATATTGACTAATTCTAAGCAACTTTTACTCTATAAAGTTTTTTCTGAAAGTTAATACTTTTCGACTTATTCGCGAGTGAAAGTGTAAATTTTTTAACCAAAAAAACACTTTTTCAGACGTTTTTTCGTGAATAACTCAGTAGGTAAGTATTTTATCAAAAAAATCATTCTTATAAAAAGTGTCGCTTACAAAAAAAACAAAAAGAATTGTGTGTATTTGTGTATTTATGGTGTCTGTAAACCCAATACAAGCGGAGTACCTAATAGCTTGTTGATGGTTGGTTCTAATTCGTCAAACGTCAAAATTGAAAGTTTGAACGTGAAATAACCAAAAACCAATGCATTTTTCAGGGAATACTCATAGAACCTTTTTTAAAGTGCTTGAAAAAAACCATTATTTTTATATTTTATAAAAGTCCTTAGCATCAAACCTAAGCGAGTTCTGACGAAAATAAAGTTGGTCCGTATTTTTTTCGGCAACAAAAAACGTGAAAATCACCCCCTAATTACCACCCCAATTGAAAATAATCGTTACCACTTTACAATTGACTTTATTTATGTACTTGTAATATGCTCTAGAAGTTTGACCGGTTTAAAGTGCATAGTTTTGAAAAAAGTTGAGCTTGAAGTGAAAAGAAAATTTTTGTATTTTTGGAAAAAATTGTCTTTTCTTCAAAATAACTCAAAAGCTGTTAATAATACGCAAAATTTTGTATAGTACAATATTTGTAGATTTTGCTATTTTGAAAATTTTGTTTTTTTTTCCGTAGGATAAAAATTATTTTTAAAGTTTGCATATGTTCGTAAATAGCAACTTGTTCAAACCCTTTCAGCTCAACTTTATAAAAACAAGGGCTGAAAGAAAATTTAACTTATTTGATCTTACAGCCCTTGAAAAAAACCTACAAAATGGTTTTTTGAAAGTCTTGATAGCATAAAAATTAAGCGAATAGAAATAAGAATTTTATAGGAATAGAATAGAGAAGGAAAACGAGAGTGAAGAGGATTTTTGATTATTTATATATTATTTGCAATAAAAANGCACTTAAACGTAAAAAACATTTTTTAAATAATTTATTTGAGTAATTTATACTTTAAAAAAATTTTTGGCGGTCCAGTATTTTACCTTCCGCGGTCCGGACCTGGACTGCAGTCCGCCAGTTGCCGACCCTTGCTCTAGAAGTTTGACCGGTTTAAAGTGCTTAGTTTTGAAAAAAGTTGAGCTTGAAGTGAATAGAGAATTTTTGTATTTTTGGAAAAAAATTGTTTTTTCTTCAAAATAACTCAAAAGCTGTTAATAATACGCAAAATTTTGTAGAGTACAATTTTTGTAGATTTTGCTTTTTTGAAAATTTTGTTTTTTTTCCGTAGGATAAAAATTATTTTTAAAGTTTGCATATGTGCGTAAATAGCAACTTGTTCAAACCCTTTCAGCTCAAACCCTTATAAAAACAAGGGCTGAAAGAAAATTGAACTTATGTATTTGATCTTACAGCCCTTGAAAAAACCTAGAAAATGGTTTTTTGAAGGTCTTGATAGCATAAAAATTAAGCGAATAGAAATAAGAATTTTAGGAATAGAGTACAGAAGGAAAACGAGAGTGAAGAGGATTTTTGATTATTTATATATTATTTGCAATAAAAACAAATTTTGTTATGAAAATAAAAAAATTAAAATCGATATAAAAATAAAATTCTTATTTTCCCTATTTTTGATTACAAATTTTAATCGGTAGTTTTTTTTTAAAGTTTGATAAAATAAGTACATTACATTTTAAATAATAAAAAATTGTATTACATTTTAAACTACAAAAATTTTTTTTAACTATAATAGTTCGATTTTTTGCAAGGGGTGGTTTTTATAAGCGTTGAAACTTATAAATAAATAATAAAAAATTAAAACAGTAAAGAAATCTTAATTTAATATCACTATATGACTAAATTATTCCAAATTGCTCAATTTTTCAACATTATTTTTTAATGATTACTGTCACAGGGGATGATTTTTAGGGATTGACAATTTTCAATTCATCATAATTACTTATTTAAAGATTATTTCAACCTATTACACGCTCGAATCTACAATTCTATAATTATTTTCGAATAGAGGTAGTTTTCACCCCTAAAAAATAAAAAGCAACCCCCAACACAGGGTCAACTTTGAAGTAGAGGGTAAGTAGAACCTAAATCCAAGTTTTGGTGCAAAATCGGTGCCTTTTGGGAAAATTATACAGTAACGCCATATTTTACCTTCAATGACTGGACTAAATGTGTTTTAGGTTAATGTGTGTTTCTGGATATAAGATAGACGATAAGAAGGATATATAAGTCTGTTTCTGGAATGAAATAAGATTCCCAATAATAACGGAGATATTGGCAAAACAAGCTATGTGTAGTTAACATCGAACTTTAAATAATTGAATTTTTCTTTAATGCAGTCGATTGTACTCGTTTACTACCGGTTTGTATCACTTTTATTGTTTTGGAACTTCCCATTTTCTCCTAAATAAATAAAGAGGAAACAATAAAAGCAGGTAAAATACTATGTAAATATTTATAATACTTTTATGAGAGGCTGGTTCATAATTTTATAAACCTGCATAATCGAATATTTCATACCGAAAAAACATCTGATATGAGAAGACAAATAATACTTCACTATATTCGATGCTATCAGGTTAACGTTTTGGAAATCAATCTGTTTTCGTTATAAAATCTTAAGTATTCGTTTGCTTGTTTATCAGATTCCATAATATATAAATATGATGCTTTCATATCAATTTTCACATCATTTACTTCGACACTTCGATATAGGTATCCAATAAAAACTGACGTACAAATAATAATATTATTTTTGTGATATTCAACCGAAAAACAATAAAAATAGAAAGAAAAATTGGAATAAATATAATTTATGTCATGGTAAACATGGCATTAAAAAATATAGATCTAATTTATATTTTTGCTACCTCTTATTTTTAATAAAATACAGCTTATTGTCATAAGATTTGTAAAAATAAATTAATTAGGCATTTTCTGTCATGTTTACCATGAATAAAATTAAGTTATAGGATTATAAAAAAACGGATTCTGTGCCAAAATTTACTGGCGGTTATTTTGTTCCGATAAACGAGAGTTGCCAATATTCCTGTGTTTTATCATCTTATGCGTCCTTTGCTGTCAGGCAACGTCTAAAAATACCAGCGGGTGAAATGTTCAATGTAATAGCTAAATTTATTGCGGAATAATTTAATTTGATTTATTTTTAAACCTGTAGGTTCGTTGGAGTTCAAATTTCATCGATACAGAAGCAGGTTAAATTTTAAATACATACAATACACAATCCGTACAATATTTGTTGAGAGAATATATCTACTATATTCGAAAAATACTTTCCAAATGCTCAATGGTCCATGAAAGAAATTTTACTGATAGTAAAAATTCACTTTTTAAATGAAATTTCACTTTGGAAATATAATCATTTTTGTATTTTGTCAGTGGTGCATCATTTGTTTTAAATGAAATCATCTGCCACTCTTCTTTTCTATGATACTAATAAAGCAGTTGAATTGTAAAATATGCGCTTTTATAGTGAAAAGTGTTATATGATATGTATAAAATGTCAGATACGGAACATTGCACATTTGGAAAATATTCGATAAAAAGCATTTTTTAAGGAAACTTTAACATCTATATTTCAAAGAATTAAAAATTTCTTGCATACAAAAAGTATAAGTATATAAATTATTATCATTATTTTTCGATAATTTGTAAATCTGTCTCCATATTTTAAAAAGCAAAAACCACCCTGTATACAATATTTCTTTTTTTGATAACAGAGTACCTAGTAGATTTTTCCAAATTCTCTAAATAACATATAATTTTACTAAACTAAACCTAACCTGACCTAACCTAACTTAATCTAGTTTCAAACATATATTATTGTTAACTGAAAGTTTATTATTTTTATTGTTCACTAACATTTTGTACTTGACAATATTAATTTTAAACCTAGCATGAATTAGGTATACAGGTTAGGAAAGTACCGATGGTCCATCTGCCGTTACGTGAGAGCGATTAAGTAAGACATAGAAATCCATGCGATAGAGAAGGATGGCTATATTGAAGGCGTCTCATAGTCACCGCCCGTTTCGCCCTTCTACAAATAAGATCCACTTCTTATTTGTGGATTTCTATGACTTACTTTATCGCTCTCACGTAACGGCAGATAGACCATCGGTACTTTCCGACCCTGTGTATCATAACGAGAAATAGTGTGAAATGTAACTATGCAAAAAAATACAAACACTGTAAATGATTTGTTGCCAGTACTACTTGTACGTACGATACCGTTGCGTCTTATGTACAGTATTTATTTAAAGTTAGCTACCTTAAAATTTCATATATTACTCATAGAGTGACTAATATGTATATTAATCTACCTATTAGAAAATGATACATTTTTAACGGTGTTTATGTTAATGAACTAAACAAACATCGACCACTGAATGTACCCTGAAAACCTTTTTAACGTCGCTAGTCTACAACTTCTA
The DNA here is from genome assembly GCF_000390285.2 of Anoplophora glabripennis. NCBI lineage: Eukaryota > Metazoa > Arthropoda > Insecta > Coleoptera > Cerambycidae > Anoplophora > Anoplophora glabripennis. Next base: position 59,571 of record NW_019416783.1, read on the forward strand.
CTTCGACCTGGAAGTCGTGACTATACTGGCGCCAGATCTGGTCTTGTTCTCTACAAAATCGCCTCAGTTTAAAAAAATATGCTGTATACAAGAAGGAGAAATTAGGTCTTGATTTATGTTTACTACACTCTTTAGTTTGTATTCTAGTTTAAACAGAAATTTATAATTGTTAAGTTTACTGTGGTATACAGAAAAGTACTAAGAAAATTATTTCTTTGGTAGCTAAATATATTGTTTGTGTAATACTGCATATAGAAGGTGTCCCATTTCTTGTAGACGTACAAGCTTTAACATTATAACATAAATGAATTGCAAATATTTTTTATTTAGGCTCTCCCATAATTGAAAATTATAACTACCTTAAAACTGAAATTTCCTGACCGCTATGATCTTTTTGTCATTTTTTTAAAAATTTTACAGGGTGTATTTCAACGAAGGAACACAAAATCTGCCTTAATTTTTTTTAGTATAAAATAATTTCATCAATAAAAATATTTGAATCGTTTTATCTTAAAACTAATGTAATATTTCAAATAAAAAAAATGCTAGCACTTATCAGGCTTAGTATATGCAATTTTGAGGTTACAGTCATTTGTTTTTTTTTTTGTTTACTATGTTAATAGTCTGCACATTTACAAATCAATATACACTATCTAATAAACAAACTAAAACCCACGCGCCTCAATCAGGTAATTTGATTGGCCAAGCCCTCCTTTTTTTGGATAATGAACTTTCCACTGCTCTTTTGATAATTCAGCCTATGATCTCTTAAATTAACAACGAAATACCATGTTGCACAACAAATAATAAATCATTTTAAGCAAAACCTAACGAAACATTCTGGATAGAGATAAGAATCTACACTGTAAAAATTCTGACATAGCGCGTAACTGATACTTTAATCAATCACATCCACGTAATATTCTCAATTTCCGAAAAACCAAGCTGTAACTTTACGGTTACCTCATCGAGAAGCAACGTTTCCAGTGGGTAGAGAAAAGCAAAACCACAGCAGAAAAAATTCATTGGAACATTACCTGACAACGCTGAAAGATAACGTTGTCGCTCAAACCGAGACATTTGCAATTCAAATGTTTACAAAATCCACTCGGCCACGTTTTACTATGGTGGCTAGGAATTAGCAGTTTTTTTCATGCAGATTATTTGAGAAATTAATGGTTAGATAGTCGAGATTAGTCGATGCTGAGGAGATTGATCGCTGGTTGTCCGTTTTCAAATTAATCATGTATCAGAATTTAACTTTGAGAGGTGATCATTCTGGGAATATCTCATTGCCATTTTTTGTACTACAAATGGTTTAAGCCGGCCAAATTAAAGAGGTTTTATTAGGTGTAAATATACTATTATAAATAACATATTTTGCTCGTAAAAAATGAGTTAAATATAGTCATGATCTCCTGAGGCTTTTAGAGATTGACGTCATCATTGAACAATACACATATTTGGTAATTATAAGTGTTAAGAAGAAAACCTTGAAAAATTAAAACTATACAGGGTGTTTTTTGGATCATTTTAGACCGAAAAGTCAAACAAATTAAATTTCAAGATACAGAATATTGAAGATTAAAAAATATATCACATTTATTCATACATCTCGATGAAGCTCGCACTGTTTATACAGGTTTGGAAAGTCCCCATGGTACATCGGCCGTTACGTGGAGAAATCCGTGCATAGACAAGGATGGTTAGATTGAAGACGTTTCATAATCTGAATAGTTCTAATCCGAAACGGGCGGTGACTATTCAGATTATGAAACGTCTTCACTATAGCCATCCTTGTCTATCACACGGATTTCTTTACTTTACTTTGTCGCTCTCATGTAAAGGCAGATGGACCATGTGGCTTTTCCAGCCCTGTATACTTAATTACAGGTAAAAATCTACTGAACTGGTAGATATGTGTAAAAATTGAGATATTTGGTATCTGTATACTTTGGATATCGGATAGGTGCATTTCATTCTTAATGTTACTACTCTGCAGACGATTTTTTTAACTTTTGACGATTACTTACGTGATACCAATCTAAAATAAATACCCACATTTCGAATAACAAATTGCTATACTTTTTTATTTGTCAAACGAATAACATTGGATTCAGTTTTTAGATTTATCCAGCTTATTCTGAATTATAAAAATAATAATATACCATTCTAAATTTTTTTTTTTGAAAATACAGTTCAACAATCACTCCTACAATTTACTTGAAACTGTTAACAGTCCTTTTCTTCGTTTTTTTGACTAAACTAGTATTAAAGTATACTTTTACTGGCGTCAGGTTTAGGTATTCAATGTTTGTAAGGTTTTAATCAATTTTCAATTAAAACTCCTGCTGCCTGTAATTACCTCCAAAATTGTAAATTCTAACCTTGAATTTAACACTCCATTACCCACATCGAAAGTTGTTACAATGTAGTTTGTGTAACATTGCTGGAAATCCGCAAATTTACATATACATTTCACAATACACCTCAAGAGACTCACTGATAAATAAAAAAGTTCACTTGCCCACTTAAAGGTGTCAAGAACCTTGTAACAAACGTAGGTGTTGAATACGGAGCGAAATGTTTTCATATTTAAATTGTTTATTATAAACGGTAACAATGCTCAAAGATCTACAAGATTTCACGAGTTGAAATTTGAATTTATTTATTTAGTCAAAAATTGGCAAAGGTAATACAAATTTTACCTTTAACACAAAGGGGTATACAAGAGGGCTGTAGGGTTCCGAGTCCCCCCCCCCCCTTAGAGGGTATAATTTACCAAATCAGCTTAATTTTACATAAAAACGAATTGAAATATTAATTTTAACGTAAATACGTTTGTTTTTGAGCAGATTTCACATTCTGAGAGAAGTCCTCCTCAGTGGCGAAGGAGGTATAAAATCTGCTTTACACTTCTCAATTATTAATCCAGTATAAATTGTATGTCATATCGGTGTATGTGAGATAAAAAAATATGGTAATTACATTATACAATTTTGTTTGTTATCGCAATTACGTTTGTTTAGCATAAGTGGTAAGCATCAAAATTTAAATTTCGATATTTGTTAGTTCACTATAGTTTTTGGTGTCTAAAAACAAGTCATAATATCGAATTTTGACAACTCCTTGATAAATTTCTTCAACAATTATTGAATACCTACAAATTGGTGAGCGTAAAAAATATTTAAAGATAAAAAATTATTAGTGTGACAGATTTATTGATAGTCCAGATTAATCCAAGCTTTTTGAAAATAATAAAAAGAAACTAATACAACTCTATATTCTTAGACAACAAACACTTTTCTTTAAAAATTAAACACTGTTTAATTTTTAAAGAAAGTAAAATTAAACACTGTTTAATTTTTAATCAAAGAATGCGTTTTATATGTACATATTGTATAATTTAATCAAATTAATACAAATAAATAATAGTTCTGGTATTTTATTTCTTTGAACGATGTTCTTTTGTTTTTGTGGATTTAATTTTGCTTTTTTCAAGACTGGTAGCTTACGAACTACTGAAAAACTTCGTGTTTTATTGAGGTTTTTAACTCTTCGAAAGGCTAATTCTTTCACCCATGATTTTCAGATTATACTCCGCAATCAAACCAAAATTAGTACATTTTAAAAAACATTTCTTTAAATAATAAGCAAAGTTAGTAAATACTAATTCAGATACCTAATTTCTTACTCAGTGTTTTTATGTTTTTCTCAAATTTTACTTTTGCCTTTTTTAAAAACTAGTAGCACTTTTTTTGCGCCAAATCGTTTCATTCGCAAAAATGTAAATCATTGACCCGTGTACTAATTTAGCTACCGGTGCACTAACATTATACTTTTCTCCACAGAATGTTACCTATGTAGTGGGATGAAAAACAAACCTTATAATTTTCAAATTTTAATTTGAAAAAGCAGCAAGCAATCTGAAAGTCACGAGAGAAAGAATTTGGCTGAAACTAATTAAAATCTTCATTTTTAAATTGTTTATATTATTTAATTTACTTATTTTTGTAATAAGTAACTTTATTGCATTTCTAGAACGTAATAACTAAACACAAATATACATTAACTGTAAGGGAAAAATAAAGATGGATGTTTATGTAATATTTTACATCCCCTTTAAAACTTTCGCTGAGATTACAGACATGTAAAATGATTTCAACTTACCAATCACTTTGCTATATATCAATAATAATCCTATAGTTACCAGTTCATTTAACACTTCGCCACCACAACTAAAAATATAAATAACCCACCACCGAAACTGTCAACAGAGTTTCAAAAACGGAGCCGGTCTTCCAAATCAAGACGTCCAGCAACCGCCACAACGATCACACGTGAAAACAAATTCGAATCGGCCGTTGAAGAAAGTAAACAACACAAGAGGAGGACGGTTTAGCTCACCCGAGCAGAACACACATCGGTGGACGCCGTAGCCAAGTCGAGTAGGCAAAGTACGGTCGTAGCGTGGCTGAGAGGACCAAGAAACGCCTCCTTCCCGCGTCTCCCGGCTGAAATCATGGCCAACTTACGGCCGGCTTACCTGTTGAATGCACAACTCGCGTCTCGCAGGTAGCCGCGTGTCATAAATCTCGCCCGGTACACCCGCATAACAATGCGGGATGTGTATTTCGGGGTCCTTTTGCTTCGCGTGCTTAACTTCGAGGGAAGTCGTCAAATTGCTGTGGCCGCAGGATGTATATCTTGTTTTTTCGGGTGTTTGTTTCAATCCGCTTCCTGATTGCAATAATTGTAATATCTACTTGAATGAAACTCGATGATTTGCATTGTATTTGCGGAAATTTTCAATTATTTTCAAAATTAAAAATTGTCCTTTTTGGTTATAACAAAAAAATGGATGTTCTTGAATTTAATGGTCCAGGCTGTACAAGGTGGATTAATTTAGATTTCTTGAAGGGGTTCTTCCATTTCCAAATAAATAGTAAAAAATTTTTTAGATGTATACATGTTCAATTTCAATTAAAATGTTGTAAGGCAAAAACTACAACCTCAATATTTTGATTTGTTTAAAAACACAGGGCGTTTCTTGGTCATTTTATACGACGTTTTATAGTTTTTTATTTGTGAAAATATTTTGTTTTTTTATAAAATATGCAGGGTGTACCTAAATAAGTGTCGCAACGGAAAACTGTAAATTCCTTAATTTTCCTCTTCCATTTTTCTCTCCAGGCTTCCATTTTCAAGATACACAGTATCAAAACTTTTTTTCAGATTTTTGCCAATATCTTAGAAATCGTTTGAACTACAGGACTGAGCTTTTATACACACATTACCACTATTAATAGCTACTTGTTGCAAATGCTGTTAAATTTCGTTAAAATTTTTAATTATTACTACCCATCTTTTAAATTATAAAAGATTTTTGAAACATTAGCAAAANAATTTTTCCAGTGGCGTAAAAGTTAGGGGGGAAAATCCTTACGATACCTTAAAATCTCCACCACTGGCACTTTCAATGAATTCGAGAAAGTGCGAAAAAGTAGCTATTAATAGTGGTAATGCGTGTACAAAAACTCAGTCCTGCAGTTCAAACGCTTCCTAAGATATTGGCAAAAAATTTAAAAGAAATTAAAGTTTTGACACCGTGTATCTCGAAAACGAAAGCCCGGAGACAAAAATGGAAGAGGAATATAATGTGTTTTTTTCAAGAGGAATTTACAGTTTTCCGTTGCGACACTTATTTAGGAACACCCTATATAGTTTTTTTTATGTAGAATCCAGTGAAGTGCGTGATATTTTTTAATATTTTTTTTTTCAGTTATATTAATATTTTTCTATTTCTGAAATCTATATAAATTTTCTTTTCAAGTACATTTTTCCAGGTAAAAATTATTTCACAATTCAACTCTTTTAAAATTAAGTGACAAAAAAATGTTTTTTTTATAAATATCTATTTTCTTCTATTTTCTGTATTTTATTAATTATTATTTAAAATTGAAAATGTTATAAAAGTTGAATTAATTTAAAATATCAGATTATTCTTTTCCAAAAAAACAAAAAAAATGCAGATATAGCAAATTTTTGTTTGAAATACAATTTTAAACTCAATGTAACTAACGAAAGAAGAATAGCAATGAACACATACCAATGATTTCAGGCTTTTGATAGCTACACTGTATTTAGAACAATATTTTCAACAAAAAATTTATACAATTTATTTCGTGAAAAGTATATTTTTAGGACATTGTAAATTTATTCTACTGTGTGATAAGATTAACATAAATTAAAAAAGAAACTTTATAAGAATAAAGTGAATTATCATTTTTCTCAGAAATATATTCAAAATTAAATGTATTTATCCAAATTCCAAAATTTCCACTTAACTTAAGTCGAATTTCTGAGGTTCTTAATAATTGTGACCCTAAGTTTCTGTCATTTCATCAAAGTTAACATCTTTAGAGATATTGGATATATTGGAATAAACGTGATATACAAGACGTTTTAGTCATTAATTTTAAGGGAAGATAGAGAAAAATGAGTAGAATACGAATTCGCGCCTAAAAAAATTTAAAATGCATATTTACGACGAAAAATAAAATATTTTCATGTCAATATTTAAACCCCTTTTCAGACCGCTGCTGACTGCTGACCTACATCGGGAGTGAAGCTTGACCTACCCCACTCTTCGATCACTAACCTAACTTTAATACCTATTCTTAACGTTTCACTGTTTTATAATTGGATATGAGTTTTTTAGTATTACATAATATGTTCAAGTCCAAGTAGGTAATTATTCAGTTTGTAGTACATATACTTATTCTGTAACTAATTACTTTTCAGAGTTGTATGGTACCTACTTATTTAAAATGACAAATACGGCTAAAAAACACTCACTCATTCATCCGTAAAGTCTTATTGTTAATAAAAGTTGAGATTTATTGCACTTTGATTTTGAAAGCAATTATAAAACTTTACGAGACGACTAGGAAATCAGCTATTTCGCTACATCATTCGATTGCTGTGTACGCGCCGGTCTGCGTGGCGCGTTCCCTATTATTAACTGGAGCGCCGGGTTAACGGAGCTTAGGGGTAATTTGCTTATTTTTTAAAAGGTCAAGAAAAACATTTTTTTCCTATTTTCTGTCTTTATTAGGCCTTCCGAATATGTGATTGAAATTAATGACTGAAGCACCCTACATATTATCTACTATTCCCTGTCGGTGACTTGGATTAGATCTGTGTCGACTCGAAACTGGGCAATACTCTGTAACAGTTGTTATTGGACTTACTTAAGTTACTATTGTCCGTAATCTTCAATCAATTTGATTCTTGAGACTGTTTTCTTCTACTATTTCTTATAAATGATTTTTCTTTGTTGAATACATTTGAATCTTTCTGGTAAGCAAATTATCTTCATTTTAAGTTAAAAATTTGATTCTCAAAACTTTAACTGTCAGCTCCCCAATTTATTATTTTTCTTTTCATGTCCCACTAATTTTTTTAAATCACTTTCTAATTCTAGCAATCCAAATTTTTATTACCAATCACATTTTCAATTTCGGATATACTTTATTACATTATATTTGTTTAAATTTTGTTTGAAATTCACTTTTTACGAAAATTTTTAATTGATCATATAGGTACCAATTTTTATTTTTTATTTTATCTTTTCTTTTTCAATTTCAACACGCCGCTGATCCTTTTACCTTTTTCACTTTAAATATTCAGTTTGTTGATTAACTGATCTTTTTTAAAGCAAATATTTACTATTTACTCATTTGTACATTTCGTTCACAGAATTCAAATATCTATTTAATTTGTCAAGAAAACGTTTCAGGACTTATAAACAACCTCTATTGGTATTTTGTTTACTACTTTACTATTTAATAATGTCTTTAATATGTGAGCAGACTTCAACATTGGGTATTTACGATAATATGCGTTGGTATTTGGCTTATATTAAGTTCAAGGCTAAAACCACACATTGAAAGTAATCTTACCTTAAGATCCAACTTTTGGCGCCAATAAAATTAGAAGATGTAACTAATGTTATTGCCATTAGATCAATTTAACAATTAAGAAACTTTTAATTATAGATAGATATAGATTTCAATTTCAAAAATAATTCGGGACACGTTATGTTTACAGTCCCTGGATAAATTCTGAGTAAGGGCTCTTTTTATTTTCCACAACACGTAAACGAAATAAAAGATTAATAAAAAATTTAAATGTAAACATGTTTGGTCTGGAAAAAATTGTACTTGTTGAAAAGTGCTGCTTTCAAACATTTGTTCCTAACTTTATCGCTAGTAGGCACATGTACTATAGTTACTATAGTTTTCAAAAAATATTTTCAAAATTCTTAGATACAATTTAGGAATACGTTTCAGAATCTCTGTACACTTCTCTATAAATTTAGTTTCCAAATATATTTTCTAAAAAAAATAAAACCGATATAAAATTTCAAAACCTAAACACTTTTTGGGTTGATTCTAAAAAAGGTCACGTCACGCAATCAACGACTTGCCAATATAGAATTTCAAAACCTAAAGACTTTTTGGTTTGAGTCTAAAAAATAAACAAGTTTGATTGTCATTACTTCAACATGAAATAGGGTAATCATAAATGAACAAAAATGTTGTATAATACAGGGGCGTAGGATTAACAGTTTTCAAAATACAGCGAGTATTAATATTGAGGAGTTTCATCACAATGTGACAACAGCGCTTAACCTAACGCTACACAGCTGATGCATACCATATATGTACGCGGGTGACTTGTTCTACGGAAAAAATGTAAACAAGTTTTTAAATAAATAAAATAAAATGTATCGATTTTGTAGTACAAAGATAGTGTTGTGATTAAAGTTTAGCTCGAATTTTAGTAATTATGAATCTCTTAAAACAGGAACTTAACTATTATTCAAATTATGAATTTGAAAAATATGTAATTAAAGTACCCGAAGATTCACGTCATCCAAATAATCATACGTATTAAAAACAATTTATGTACTTGCCAAAAAGCAAAATTCAGTAATTTGTACAAAACAAACTATATCATATGCTCAAAATGTCCACCACCATTTTCGATGCATGCACGACACCTTCGAATCCAATTTTCGCGCACTCGCTGGAAAACACCTCAAGAATGGAAATAGTGGTACGCAAAAAACACTCCGACACGGTCGAATCCAGATTAGTACCTCGTGTTAATAAACCGACGCGCCGTTATCACATTGCTCGATATGAATTTTATCAAATTTTAAATTTTTTACAACGCTTATTATTTTTTAGAATTAAGCATAAACAAGTTCAAAAAAGTGATAAACATTGGTATTCTATGCACGCAGTTATGTCAATATTCCTTAATTAATCAAACTTTTTACATCAAGATGGTTGAGTTTAGGACGCATGTCATATAAGTTTTTTTGTTTATTTTAATGTATTCAATCGTCTGTTAAAATTAAGGCAGTCAAACTTTTAACGCCCGTATTTTGCCAGAACTTGCAAAGCCCTCCGATCTCGTGAAATACCCCGCCCCCCCACTTGAAACCAAGGCTGCTTATATTTAAACTTCTTTAAACTGATTATTGTCTGGCGACTCCTGACTATGATTTTAGGTATTTACTAGATATTGGGGGTGTAGTTCAATGTTGATACAGTATACAACCTGTGAAGTTAGTTGTTTCAGACAATAGAATCAGTTAAAAATATGCAATACTTTTCAAAATAATGTCATACACTACACTTTGTGTGAAGTGTCTGTAGAAATATAATAATAAAACTAGTTAATGGTGTATTAAAGTTAATTAATGTGAACTGTATAAGCAATTCTGCTAAGAACTCATAATATAAATTTGTATTTGATTTTAAAAATATTATTTCAACTTGTGTCGTACTAGACTATGCCTATTATTGCTTTCTATCTTTTTGTTAGTAAATAAGAGGACAGTAGTTTGAGATTTTAGTTGAGCTACCTATTAATAGATGGCATGGTTTAACACATCACAGCCGTCCACCAAATTTGTTGAATTATTTCCAATTAAATAATGATTTCGTATAAAAATAAAATACAGGGCAAGTATATTGTGTCGTAATATTTAACTTTCTATTAATATCTAAAAAGGTAGCAAACTCACCATTATTTGCTAAGATATTTATTTTTCTTAAAAATATCGGAATGTAGTCTTCTATAGGTATTAGTTCTTCAATAAAAAATTATTTGCTTGCAGATAATTTATTATTCCGTTCACCAAACAATACAAATTATGCAGCAACTACCATTACACCGTTTAAGGATATCAGTAACTAATAATTTAAATAAAAGACTAATAAGTTCAATGAAATATAGCCATTTAAACTACTTGCAGATCTGATCTACTCCTAGTTTTATTGTTGCAGTGTCCGTTTGATCACGCTTTCCATATCGAGATTTGGCGCTTGTGTCACGACTTGGACTATTATTTCCTTTATGGAATCGTTATGAGCCTTTCTTAACGGCCATGCCCATATACAGGGTGTTTGATGTAACCACAGTTAAAGTTTTATGATCTCTAAATTTAAAATGAAAAAATATGAGCATGTCTATTCACTTCACTTTTCAATAACGAGATGACAATTGTTATCTCCTGGATAACGCTTTAATTTTATCTTTACTACGTTAAGCAGACAGGTTATAATATACCTGCCTGCAGAATTTAGTACTTTTGAAGCCATAGGAAAGCAAATGCGCAACCAGACACTATCTCATTTTGTGACGTTCACTTGACATGATTCTCTATAGAATTAATAGACACTAGACACCCTGTGGTTTAATTCTGAGTTCAATTTAGAAACAAAGATATCTTTATTATGGTTTAACTGCTAAACGTAAATGCATGTCAAAAAATATAAGTACAGCCTGAAACTTTGTTAATTCCAATGTCTGTAATCGTATAGAGACAAAAATAAGGTCTATAAAAATGTAGGCAATAGTTTTGTACATTTAAAAAATGTGAAACCTAGAAAATAGGTATATATAACGTCATAAATGAGTTCAGTAGGTACTATGATCCCTTTTCTATTAGTTTATTATGATTTCATGTCATAGAAAACCTTAGTAATAAACTACACATACTTTTCAGAGTTGACAAATATATAAAATTATTATTTTGCTTCTATATTTAATAATAATCCGAAGTTGTCAGTCAGTTTAAGTACTTCAAAATTATACGATAACGGATAACCATTTAGTAAGTTACTAAATTACATGCAATAGTAATGAGGTATACAAAACAACATATTTTAATTTTACACAAGTGTACCTACATACAAAGTGTAACTAAACTCCATGTTTAAATTTTAGTGGCAGATCTATGTTACACACTAACAATATAAGTTTCTCTAAACATATGTCCGGAAACCTTTCATTTTCGATGTAGAGAATTTTCAAAATTATTAAAGACTTGTAAAGAATCACACATTGTTTGTCAAGTTGCAAAACAATTGACGAAAGTCATAAAAATATTTTATTAATTCGGAGATAATATAATAATTTCATTATTATTTCTATTTAAAAAATAATGGATGATTTTGCATTTTTAACAATAATTACCTTAACTAACTAAGCTTATTATTTTATTATTTATCTTGAATTTAAATTCCAACAAAATGAAGCAATAACACACTTTTATAAAGAGGTTTTAATAGCCACCCTGTCACATTATTCAAATTTAGAAAAGTAAAAAAATTACTATGAAAAATTATATACATTCAGTCGTAAATTGCATTTCGTATTTAAAAGAGATTCACTTTAATAAAAAGAAAACACTTTCATTTTCACTTTGTCTCAAAAAAGAACTACTCTGTTCTCATACATATTTATAGTAAATTGTTAAAATTATTATTAAGGTTTGGCCAAGCATTGTGATTTCACCCTGTAATATTCAAATGATAATAATTAATAATTAATAAAGCTCTAAAACGTAAATGATGGTAATGATAATTATTGTAGTTAGCATCTTATAAACCAATATGAATACATAATTGAATTTACAGTTGCCTAAGTAAAAGGGGTTACATATCTTTGTTTTATAAATTTTAATTCTGATTAAGTATTTATGAAAATTTCTTTATATTACACTTTATATTTTACTTCAATGTCAGCAAAAAGTTTTAATTAGGTGCCTATTTGTTTATAAATTTATTTTCTAAGCATTTTAATTTGCGCCATCTAGTGGTATTCAGTGTAAGCACTCTTAGATACTGTAGTAGAATTCTAGTATCAGTCAATAGTGCTATTGAACTTCTTCAAAACAGAGGGCCATAAATGCTTTTCATTCGTTTAAAATTTGGAGATACAGTCCCACCTGTGCTCTTGCTGGCGAGCAAAGCAGAAATCTGCGGGCATTCGAGCAGCTGTCAGTGAATCATTAATGGCGTGGTGTTAGTGGACGTAGGAAAGAACTTGTTACGAAAACAATATCAAAAAATCATTGAAAATGAGTGCTAGGGGTATTTTGCCCACGTATCAAAGGTTCGTAAATGGTATGCCGGTTCCGTTTTCCAGAAGATCCTTTCGCCCTCGCGAGAAATACGTTATATTTTTAGTTTTCGTAACATTTGGGTTAGTATGTTTTGGTACATTCTTTTTCTTACCGGAGTTTCGTACCGGGGGTACAGCGGAAAGTGTATACAAAGTGTATGATCAAATAAAACGGGCCGCCCCAGAATTATTAATTCCTCCACCGCCTCACCTCGAAGACAGCCGCGAATCCCCAAAATTGATCAGGCACGAAGAAGATTTTCGTGTCGATCCCCACGTTATAGGTGACAGGGAAAAGTTGAAGGCTAAGATTGACCAGGACGGTGAGTTAAAAGTGCTCGAAAGACCTGACATGGGGTTCCAAAGGACATCCTCTACAGCTAGGCAACCCATTGTTGCTAATCAGGTAGACGAAAATGTGGGAGCGGAGGACCTTGGGGGGCCAGAAATTGTCACTGTGCCCCCTGCACCTAGTGATCATTTCCCTCTTACTATCGGTGGTGAAGATAAAGATTCTACTGCCAGAGAACGCAGGGACAAAGTCAAAGAGGTAAGGTTTTTTTTCACCTAAAATTAAGGACGGTGTTTCTATTTTAAATATTTAATCAGGGTATTTATTTTGGTTGAAGTACCTATATTTTGTATGTAAAAGGTGTTATTATTGCTCGTACACATGTTAATCGTAGTCGACAATTTATCTGTTTAATTGTATTCGTTATTTCTGAATTATATTTACCACAACATTATAATATCCGCCTACATAAAATATATTGTTATGAATATAGCTGAAGTGGTTATTTCGGTTATTTCTTGTATGCCTATGTAGTATGAACCTATCCAATGAAAAATGTTATTTGCCAATATTAATTATGTAGGTACCTAGACCTAGGTAATTATTTTTTTTATACAACGACTAATCCAAGTAGGCACCTAATCAGAACTTTATCTGAGACTTTATCTAATCGAATCAATTGTTATATCATGATGATTTTATTTTAACATATTTATTTGCTTTCTGGACAGATAACGCTAAAATCGTTTATTAAGTTTATTAGCAATAAGTTTTCCACGAGTATTGACGGTTCTAAAATTCACCAATTTTATTGAAAATAAACGTATATTTTGCACGAAGGACGAAGATAAGAAAGCTCGTAAAGAAACTACTTTAACAAGAATAATTTCATTTGGCAAAATAAAATGAAATTATCGCAAAAAATGTACATATACACAAATTTTTGAAGAATTCCTAGGTACTAAGTTTGTAAAATACACCAGCTAGGTAGGTATAAGTATCTCATTTAAAAATACATTTTTTATTGTGCGTGTGTGTGTGTGCTGTTTAATTGTGTCCATTTCCGGTTAGTTTGTTATAGAATTTCAAACAGAATAAACGAATCTTTTCTGTATAAATAAAAAAAGCACATATCAACTTGAAATTTAACCTTTCAATATCAACAATATTTATTACATATTCAAATGTGCATAATATTTATAAATTCTTAGACTACCTATTTAAAACTAATATTTGAACACATACCTACCTACGTGTCAGGTCTTCTATGTTTATTTATAGGATAGCATTTCCCTAATATGAAATGTTACAAATACTTTTAATATACACACTTGAAATCGAACTTGAAACTATTTGTAAAGGTTTTGTGTTAGCTACATCTTAATTAGTTTTTCCCCGAATTCTAATAAAAAAATTAAATTCCTTAGCTTAATCATTCGTATATATACACTTCGATATAACAGATCATTAAGTAAGAAAACGAATACTCGCAAAATGAGTGATGCTCAGCTTAAGAGAACAGTTATATGATCACCCAAATTTGGATGATCACTTATATTATTACTTCAATACCAAATTATTCGATCCTACAGCGCCTATTTTTAAAAGATAAGATTCTTGTGTTTCATCTATAAGCTTTGTATCGAATATGTAGTTTTAAATTTTATATTTATATGTTTAATCCCAAAATTTTTCCAATAAGATTCCCTGAGACTTGATTTTCGAAGTCGTATTAGTAAAGCAAATGTATCGATTGTAGATGTACTGATTAACAATTAATTACCGATGAGAATTATTGTTTTTGAATGAAAATCAATCATACTTGCTGCTGCTGAGTGGTTAGATAAGTATGTACTGCATATACCTATTGTTGGTGAGATATAAAAAATAATAATAATCAATACCAGTAAGTAATTAAAAAGTGTTCACCTTGTTTTATTAGAAAAGCGTTTCGTCCAAAAAAATTGAACATACGTAATGTTGCAGTCGTTGCCTCTTTCCTCATTTGAATATTTAGCGTATACTTTGTTTAGATGTACAGAAACACAAATCAAGTCAATAAAATCCTTTATTTACAACAAACTTCACGGATAATAAAACAATAAATAAAAACCATATGGTTGGCCGTCACGTTTTGATATGGTTCGTGCTCCATAAATTATTTACAAGATGCGTATTCCATTTTATCTTTCAGGAAAAGGTAACGAGAGTGGTTACGGGACGCCTTTAAGGCGTACAATTACGTTTAACACGAAGAAGTGCCTTTCCTGTATCATTCTTCGCATAATTTATTCGGTATTGGTTTATGCGCTAGGCGTTAGTCGTAAGTTAACTTTCACTAGAAAACCCAGTGTCCATGTGTGGTCGAGCAGGAAAAACCGTGCATAATATTGTCACAGCTATTTCATAAACAAAGTGGACGATGGTGAACAATGTCGGTGTATCCCAAAAATAAGTGCCTCTCTGCAAAAAAATATATTATTTTCACTTATTTTATTAATACTTATACAGACTTATACTTGAATGAATGTTTTTGTCATTTTTAAGTCTCTTAATAAACAAATTTGGTGTAAACAATTAAATAATAGTATTGAAACACCTACTCATCATGTAATATTAAAGAGTTACATGTTCAATACAATGACGAAAATACAACACAAAAAGCAGAATGTTAGCAATAATTTGAGGGGTTTATTAATTTTTTAAAGGGATGGATTAAATAAAAATAATTTCATATTATTGTTAACCACAAAACTAACATAAGTATCGATATTTAACAATTACACAGGGCAACAAAATTTGACGAAAGATTACACCCAAAAACCAGACCTCACTTGCCCAATTTTTTTTTGTGCGCACAATCCAAATCCGGCTTCAGAATTGTTCCTATACGCCACGTTTCCGAGATATCCTAACCTAAAACTGAAAAAAAAGATTTTTTTGCTATATTTGAGCTTATGTCATAGAGCGAAAACGAATCATGCCCTCTAAAACTACCACTTTTACCCTTCAAAACGCATTTTTCAGATTTGAAAAATCTTTTTTATTCGCGGAGATATCATTGAATAAAGTTAGGTACTTTAGCGTTTACATAACAGTGGTACTAAAATTGAAAAAAGTTCTTCAGAAAGTGGAAGTAATATATTTACATGTTTTTTGGGTCGCCCAATCCGAATCTGATCTCCAAATTATTCTATCACTTTAGGGTTCTGAGATTTCCTAACTTAAAACTGCAAAATCAACAATTTTAGGCCGAACTATTGGTATTAAGCTCTATAATTGTAACACGGAGCCATTTAACAGATTCGGATTCTGCATTCTGACCTTTTGGCCAGTGAGGTCTGGTTTTTGGTTGTAAAAATTGTTCCCTGTGTTATTTATCTATCTTGTTTTTTTTTATGCGAACTTCAGTGAAAGCAACAATTTTTAAATGAATCGATTCAAAATTTCTTAAATTCTAACATAAAATTACCTATAAGAAAATCAATATTTTTATTTTTTTTATTTTTTCATACTTTTTATATAATTATGGATTTTGTGTATTGATTAAAGGATTAATTATTTTGTAAAATTATTATTAATATATTTATTTATAATTAGTATAAAAGTATATAAAATATTTCCATAGATAAGTACTGACACTAGATTTTTTTTTACAATTCATTACAAATTTCAACTTCGATTTGGGGGTTGAGGGGGGTTAAATTAATTTTGATATTTTTTTTATTGAGAACTATCGTCTAAAACATTTCAAATAAAAGAAAATGCAGACAATTTTTTTCAAAAAATTCATTTTTAGGGGAGTAGGGGGTGGTTTTACAAGGGTACAAATAATCCAGAAGTAATTTTTTCGTCGAGCTACCCCAAATTAAAAAAAAAAGAAGGTTCGACGTAACATGGAAGCTGAGATATTATAAATTTGACATTGTCAGTTTTTTTCTGGTTGAGAGGAAGATCCCCCCCACCACCACTCCCTGAAGGGCTACTGCCGCGTACCCTTACTTTGACGGGCTCTGGATTGATCAATTACCGGCAAATTCAATTAAAATTAACACGGCATAAAGTTTAAACCTTCATTTACAAAATGTTAAAATTTCAGGTCTTAATGTTTATAACAAATTGCTCTGTGATTTTAAAAACAAAAATTGCTAACTCCAGATCAATTGATCGTAGAAATTTGTTTTTGTTTTCAATTTGTAGATTTTTTTACGAGCTTTTGAATGGTGCTATATAACTTCTTTCAAAAGTAAAAAACCGCGTTAGAATTATTTTATTTGTTTATTAGGGAAAAAAGTGCCTTCTGTTATACAATTATATACAACTAAATTTGAAAAACAAATTATTTTTTTTTTAACTAGAGGATACTTGGTGTCCCTTCGAAGAAAATAAGTCCAAAAGAAATATTTCAGTCATAACCCTGCCCCCGGAATAGTCATTTGAAAATGGATCTGTTTTGCAAAAATGGGATAAATAAATGGACTTTTGCAAAAACTATTTGACCGATCGAGCCCATCTTTTGCACATCTCTTAAGGATATAAAAACTCACATTTTGGGAAAGTTTGGTAAGATTTTATTAATTATTTTAAAAACAATTAAAGAAAAAACACTTTTTCCGTTTAATTTTGCAATAACTTTTTTGTTTATAAAACAATTTTAACTTATAAAGTCTCATTTTAAAGATGAGTTTCTCTAGATCAAATCGTCTGTTGAACTTTTTTGCTAAGATTAATAGTTATTTTACAATAACGCGTAGAACGAAAATTGACGAATTTTTGACCTATTTGTTGATAAAAAAACATGGCTATACTTTTTCATGACCCATTTGATGAGACACCTCTTGTATCATCATTCCCAAGACTTTCCAACAATAAAATCACGCCCAGTAATTTTCACGAGTTCTCCATGATTTTTTACCTTTATTTCTTGGTCCAGTAGCTGATTTCAAAATGTCAGCAGTAACATCATCTTCAAAGAAAATAGGTCCAATTATTCTTCGTCGAGATATGGTTACCCAAACTCCTATTTCAACAGAATGTAAGTCGTTTCCATTTACACATATGGATTCTCCGCAGACCACGTACGATAATTTTGTGAATTTATCTTTCCACTAAGATGAAACCATGCCTCATCCGTGAAAAAGTTATATCGCTTAAGTTGTTAAACCTGTTACAGGTAGTTCACTCTTTTTTCATTATCTAATGGTAATAATTCTTGCACCATGGACACTTTTTATGGATGTAAATGTAAATTTCTTACAGCTCTGTGTACTGAACCATAATATGACATTCCTATAATTAATATTTCTAAATATTGATATTTGATATTTTATAAATATTTACCCGCCTGAGCTAACAGTTGTAAAGGTAAGTGGGGCTTGCTGTTAAACGCTCTCTAATATCTTCCAGTTTATCTTCAGTTAAAACTGACTTCTTCCAGGTGACTTCCCTTTCCAAATACTGCCAGTATTTCTGAATTGTATCACCAAACGTGAAACATGCTGAGCAAAAATGTTATACTCTGCGGCTTCACGATTTGGAAACTCTTCCTGGAATTGCAAAAAATATAAATGGATTGAATAATTCCATCCGTTTTCATCTCATTGACCAACTTTGAAAGTAGGCCTCTACAATGAATTTATCGTCTGCTAACGAAAAGACCATTTTCTAACTTAAAACAGTTCGAGTACTTTATATCGAAGAAACCATCAGTATTTGCTTCCTTACCACAAAACCAACAGTTAACAGATTATTAGCGTTGAAAAACACTGACTATTTAGAAGATAAAGATTAGATTAAGCTTCTTAAATCTCTATCAAATGGAACAACATAACCATGTATTAAACGGCAATAATAGGCTACTGGATCTGATTATTACATCAAATGATATTAGCTGTGAAGTTACAGAAGATCCAGCACCTTTAGTCGCAGAAGATGTACATCATCTAGGGTTATATGTCCAGATTAGCTGCACATCTAAATCTGATGATTTGCACACGGATTGGGCGTAGTTAGATATAATTTTCGAAAAGCAAATTTTCACGAATTGTACATGGCTCTCTCTGAAGTTGTGTGGAACGATTTGTATGATGTGAATGATGTTGATCGTGCTTGTAGTATATTTTATGAAAAGCTGAATAGAATTTTTGGCACATTTGTACCTAAATCCATTCCCAGGACATCTACTTTTCCACATTGGTTTTCCAAAGATTTAATACAAAAAATAAAACTTAAAAATCATTATTACAAAATGTACAGAAAACACAATTTAATCGCATTGAATATGGCGATAGAGTTAAACATTTAAGAATTGTCAATAAATCGAATGTGTTCTGATTATGAAAAATGTGTGAGATCAGCTGAAGCTAATCAACTGTGAAATTTTATAATTTTGTCTGTTGGATTTTAATAAACAGTAAAACACAATCTCCGAACACAAATGAAATAAACACTACAAGCATACACGGGAAGCACGAACGTCTCTGAATTGACAGATCGTATCGTTCGGAAATCTAAGAAAACGGAAAGTAATTTTGATCAAATAGAAGTAAATTTTAATATCTTTGCAACATTTACTTGTGACGTCAGCTTCAATCATTCTGGATCTCTCAGTATTATAAAACATATAATATGGCGATGTTTTCATTTAAGTGTAGTTTTAGCGGAACTTATACGTCGAATGTCCTTAAATGTATTGCAACTTCCAGTATACCTACTACAATCGGTTCTTTTCGATATGTTCTTATTTATCAGCTCCTTAGCGAACTATCACATACAGAATAACGTTAATTTGAATAGTCCGAATGGTGTGCCATCTGAATATACTTGGGAGAATATTTGGCAAGATTGGTATCGATATACACCATCCACACTATAAGACATTTGTTTACGTTTTACATATCAGATAACATTCTCGACCATGCAGTCGTCCATACCAAGCGACCTCATCGTCTGAAGCCGCCGTACACACCTTACCTAGAAAAAGTTTTATGTTTCAAATATTCTTCGATAGTCTGTTTGGAAATGAAATAGGGTAATAAAACCTCGAGATAAGAACCGGCCATGGGCGTGGTAATATTTCGTTTCAGGTAATTATCGGGTAACACTAATGCTAACAAAAATGACAGGGATTGGAAAATCGACTATCTACAGACTTTTAAAGGAAACAAAAAATGAACAAGATACTGTAAATCCCCCAAAATCATCTACAGGGAGGTCAAAAGTCGTTATAGATGATTTCTTCAAAAATGTCATTCGCAGAAAAGTACACTCATTTTATTTTAAAAAAGAAATACCAACGCTAAACAAAATTTTAAGTGAACTTTCAGAGGACAACGATTTGCCAAAAATCAGTAGAAGCAAATTATGGGCCGTCTTACGAGAGTTGAATTTTTGCTGGGAAAAGCAGAACAGGAAGTCAGTTCTTATCGATAAAGATGAAATTATTTGTTGGCGAAGATCCTACTTAAGATCAATTAGAAAATTCCGTGACGAAGGGAGGAATATTTATTATCTAGACGAAACTTGGGTCAACGAGGGATATACTGTAACAAAAGTATGGCAAGATAAAAATGTAAAAAGTTTTCGACAAGCATTTTTGGATGGACTTTCAACAGGGTTCAAGGCACCTTCAGGTAAAGGGCGAAGATTAATAGTGACACATATAGGTAGTGCCAGTGGTTTTGTAGATGGCGGTTTACTTTTATTTGAATCTAAAAATACAGGTGACTATCACGAAGACATGAACGCAGATGTTTTCGAAGAGTATTTTACACAGATGTTGGATCTTATTCCTCCGGGGTCTGTAATTGTCATGGATAATGCCAGTTACCATTCACGGCAGACCGAGCGGACGCCTACGACTGCTTGGAGGAAAGCCGATATAATTCAATGGTTATCCGGAAAAAACATTTCTTTTGAAACAAATATGGTGAAAAAGGAACTTTTGACACTTGTCAATCTTAATAAAGATCAGAAAAAATATGTTATCGATGAAATGGCAACAAATCGCCAAATAACGGTACTACGGTTACCACCTTATCACTGTGAACTTAACCCAATCGAATTAGTCTGGGCGCAGGTAAAAGGAGATGTAGCGCGAAATAATACGACGTTTAAATTAAGTGACGTGAAAATTTTGTTAAAAAATTCCTTGGAACGAGTAACTGCAGATAACTGGCAAAGATGTATACATCATGTACAAAAAGAAGAGGAGAAAATGTGGGAACTCGATAATTTAATTGACGTTACTGTGGAACCTATCGTTATCAATCTAGGAGACGAAGATAATTCATCAGAATATTCAGAGGATGAATTTTAATATACCTACTTTTTTATTTTCTTTATTGTACATTTATACAACACTACATTTACTCACCATAATTTGAATTTTCAAAATACATATATTTTTGTGTGGAATAAAAGTCTATTCATTAAATTTAAATAAATATTTTGATAATAATATTGAATAATTTTATTTGAATTACTAAAAACCCTCTTAACCCGGTTATGATGCTTAAAGTAGCCTCATGTTTTGAAATGCTGTTTTTATATTGTTTACTTATAAGGGAAATGGACCGAGAAATTGAAGCGGCATAGACAAAGACAGATTGTCGGGGATTAAATTTTAGCTACCTGCTACAATTTAGTATCACACAAAGTTTTTTTAAAAGTACACCTCATCTATACGGATAATACATAATATAAAAATATTTAATATAAGCACCAGTACTACATTTATTTACGATTTGCATACATTACTCTCTTTCATTTCTAAACAGACTATAGTTGCCACACGCTCTGTCACTGTTGAATTCAATTCAGTTTTAATAGCTCGATGTAACTTATAAACTACCGTGAGCTTCATTCAAACTCCTTTCTTCGCTCTCGTCTCCTTTAACTAATGCTGTGCCCTCAAAGGGCCATTAACGTCCGCCATGGTAACGAACGCGAAGTTTAATGTTTTACTCAACCACCTCGTAAACCTAGTTTGGCTAATATAAACCCGGGTTAACTTTTCGGTGTAGAGGCTCACGCAAGATTCATGTTTTCCCCCTCGTTCCCCGCCGTGCGTTGGGGCGAGCGACTTATTGTGTATACGGGGAATAAACACGACAATAATTTGAAAATGAAATCAAAAGTGAGGGCAGAGCTGTAATAGCGAAAGGGGAGGCAGAATCAACTACCCCGTTTGATGTTTATTCTCGCAGTTGTTTGCCAGCGAATGTTTTCAGTCAGTAGCGGTTCGTTAACGCCTTTAAAATTTGTTCAGTGGCTTCTCCAGAGTTATTCGATTGTCAGTCAACTGTGAATGAGCAGGAATTTTTGCAAAGGGTGGGGGGGGGGGGGGGGGGGGGGGTCGTTGGGGTGGTCACCCAGGGCAAAAAGGTGGTGGTGACAAGGTTGAAGTATAAGGACTGTACTGAGGAAATTTACAGCTCGCCCTGTATATGTTTTGTGGTATACGATATGATTTCAGAAATACCAAGAATATATGGTAAACCCCAAGAATTTAGTGCAAAAACCTTCCTATCCAATAGCCAAAAGCAAACGGTGGCCTAAAGTGCGTAGCAAATAAATAATATACTTATTTTTGTTTAAATTTTTATATTAATTAAAACTGTACAGAACGAATGGCCAGTAATTTTCTAAACTTGCAGCATGCAACAAGAATCACGGAGGTGGCGTGCCTCCTTTCCCCTACGCCCATGTGTATCAATGTATATATTACAATATTCTTAGTACCCCAGTTTTTATTTTTCACATAATTTTGATTATTTGAAAAATACTATTTTTCTTTTTATTTTGTTTGTAGTGTTTCAGTCTTTTTGAGTATCTAGTTTGTTTAATTATACATCGAATTATACCTTTAATAATAATTGTACCTTCTGTCATACTTTAGATAAATACAGCAAGGGGTATGTAATATTGTAACCTGACGGGTTATTTATTTATTTATCTATCTCCTGTTATGAAAAGAGTTTACCATTTACTTCTCGAAAGGGAGTTTATAATTATCATCTACACTTTAATTAATACGTGGGACCCTAGAAATGTTGTACGTTCAGTGGATGAATCCAGGTGTTGGGTGTACAGGGTGTTCCACTCTCACTCGATGGACACTTAATTTGGAAGAGCAAGAAAACACCAAAACTTCGAGGGAGGTTTTTTAATAACAATAAAAGCAAAAGAAACAAACAAAATAACGAGGACACACGGCTTTGAACAAACATTATTAATTAATTTACACGTAACAACGCAATCCGAGATTAAGGGAACTCAACGCAAATTTATAGCTAAATCTGGAAACACTTTATCCGTTATTAAATTAACCCGAGACTCTAAAATTAAGAAAACTTCCCAGTGTGGAATCCAAGGAGAAACTGGCTTTTTTCGGAGATCTTTCCTGAATTCGACACCTCTCTTCGACACGCCCATTTCTTGGGTACATAAGTTACGGTTCTTATCTTATTGGCGAGATCCCTGAATATCGGGGGTTGAAATGGCTTAGCTATACCATGTTAATACCTAATTGACTGTATTTACAATTGTATGGATAATTTTGTAACTAAACTAAACTTACAAGTAACCCTACACCTTCCTCTTGTGACCCCCTCCGTATAGCAACACGGGACAGATTAGTCAATCTCCTTTAATATATTCTTATAGCTTGGAAAATCCGCCTATTTGATCTATTATTATTTTCCTCACATCATTCTAACAACTTATTTAAATATCTTGCAATTCCTACGTCTTTTCGAATGTATTTCGCGCGTTATTTGAAATATCAATTTTTCCCTTCATCATGGGCCGAACCGACGCAGTTAGTCGATACCAGATGCCTAACACTTGGCCCCGACGATCTAAGTCTACTTGTTCAATATCATTGCTAAATCTCATGAGGCCTTCTCCGAAGGACTGCGATGGTCGAGCTTTACAAATTTATTACTCCCGGTGACCAGTGGCACCAGTTTCTCAACTACTTTATGGCGACGCTAAACCTACTTGAAGGCCCTTAACTTTCCAATAATTACACAGACCCACAAAAAAAAAAAGTTGAAAATACCAAAGACTAGACCAACCTATCCTTATGTATTTTTACGCGCTGAAACCGAATCCGAAGTCAAAATTGCTCCATCACCCTCCAGTTTTTTTTTTAAATCGCGAAAAACTACCCCAAAAACACGGAAAATCTTCAAATTCTCGCTTGAGCACGGGTCCGAAGGTTGAGATAAACGTGGGAACCAGCACAATAAGACTATTTTATATGTATTTTGACGAGCTAAAACCGAATCCCGAGCCAAAATTGCTCTATCACCCTCCAGTTTTTTTTAAATCGCGAAAATCATCCCAAAATACGGAAAATCGCGTGTTGTTGTCTTGGATCTTAACATTATCTCTTTTTTTTATCGTACTCTTTTATCTTCAAAAGATCTGTGTAATGGATACCTTTTTTTCTGCTATCTGGCTCGGTTTCCCTTTTAAGCATCCAACAAAAATCTGCCATCATATTAACATCTCATCGTCCTTGGTACCGGCGTTCAATGGTTTAATGGACATTAAGGAAATGTCCTTAATGTCTTAAATAAAGATGGCTCATGCTACATTTATGGTAAATTTGAAATTTCTAAACAGGGATTGTATCTGAGAAGGGCCTACGACGTTGCTTACCTTGATTACAACATCCAATGAAATAGAAGACGTTTAAAAGGCCTACTACCGTCATATTTCCAATTTTACCTCTTTGACCTCTGTCAATTGTTAGGTCCAAGTTTAAAGTTTTAAATGATTCAAATATATTATATTTATTTTTAACATATTGTGAGATATTGTTGTAGTGTATCTATTCGTCTTGTTGAAGTCGATTGGTAATTTTTACAAATTGGCAATCTGTCAACATGGGCGTTCACTCAAAATTTGTCTGGGGGGTGTCATAAGTCCTAAGATATATTAGAAAATAATACAATTCTAATTTGATGACAAATGTGTGCGTTAGTGTCGCACCTGCCCTCTCTACTGACCCTTTTCTCGCCGACGACGACGCATCCTCCACCCCCAGAAATTGGTTCCTGCGTAATCCTCCAACGACGCACCCGATTCATCGCAGACAGGGCTGGAGACTAGCGCTTTTTAGCCCCTTTCCATCTCGATTCCCTCTGCCTGGCTGAGGTTTTAATGTTGTCTCTGAGATTAGTGAGAGTAAGACACGCTGTTTGTTGTTTGCCTAAAACCCTCGAGACGGCAGTGGTCTGGTAGAAACGTTTTCAATCTATCCATTTTCTATTGAATTGTTCTAATACATAGGATTTTAGAGTACTTTTGCGGGACAGCTCCTTTTTTTGTATGTATTTCTTTATTTCTGTATCCCTTAGGATCTCCGCCAAAGGCACAGAAAGTCCTCAGGGGATTGTATACTAGATGGCTGATGTACATCTCAAGCGATGCGTTCGCAACAAATTTTTAACAATGTTCTGAATTGCAAGAAAGCTTATTTTTGTAAATGTTTGCATTATATTGATATGCGACAAATTAAGGGCCGCTATACAATGCAACTATACGTACTTAACTGGTTTTTCACTTTTTTGCACAACCTTGAGACATATTTTCCTCTAAATAAGTAAGGACAACCTCAAGGTACTAAAAGGCAACGAGCACTCTTCAATTCGAGTCGTAGTCTTATACTAGCCAGAGAATTTTGCTCTGGTTACAGATATGCGAGATCCCAGAGTCGACGTTCGATCACACTTTGGAGTAGCTCCGTTTATTCTCGGGAACTGCTGTTCGCTTTAGGTCCTGATACCTGGCCTCTCCGGATTCGAACTCTTATTTCAGATTTATATAAGGCAACGAGAGTCCTTTTCGTCTCCTGTCCAGACGCCCAGATCTCCAACAGTGTTTATTGCAAGAATAAAGACTTTTATGGAAAAGTTATTAATTAGCAGCAATTTTGAAAATGGCTGCTAAAAAAATGAAAATTCAAAATTAGAAGCAACTACTTATATTGGTTATATGCAATGATGTGAAATAATTGAAAAGAATAAAGAAATACTGATCTTAACTTGACAAAAAGTGCAATAGTGTATGTAGGGATCTCTTAGGATAATTTTCTATATACAGCATTTGAAATTCTTTTAATTTCTATGAAACTTTTTTCAGTCAAGGTATTTACCGCATTCTTTCGACTTCTGCGGCCTGTCATTGTTTTTCTAGGCGACTCGATATAAAGGTGAGCAATAAAGAGAAACCAATAACATTGCACGACAACATAAAGGATATAAAATGGTTATGTCGTATGCGACTCTGGAGGAACCTATTTCACAAACGAGCCCCATGTGTCATTTCATTTTTTAATGCAATCCGCGGGATGGGTATAGCGTCTCCCTTTCGGTTTTGTGATACCCAACTTCTTGAAAAAAAAGTCCTAAATTTGTGAATATCCTATTTCCATTTGTTACACTAAAGTATTTTTGTTTTAATTTTATAATGGCACATTTAAGGCATTTTTCGGTGTACATTTCCAAACGCATTACACTTTACGGACCAAAGTATGGAAGTTTTTTGTATTATAGTTTTTCCGAAGTCAATTGAAGAACCTATAATTTCAAGGTATGTACCAGGCTCGGTCGCTAAGCAGCAACTCGGCATTGAAATATTTGAAAAACTTGTTCCCATATTTATTTAGCCATACCCATATATAGGTCTGGTCGAACTAAACGTGCAGGTGGTAGAAATGTATACGACCAGTTGAAGAATGCGAGCGCGGCCACAGGGAAATGAGCACAGTTGTATTGGGCTTCTGTGCAATAAATCACAGCAGGCGACAAGTGATTCATAAATTGCCCAGCAGTGCAGTGCAGTAGTGCGGAATTTGGTGTGAATCAGGCAATTTTAATTTATTATAGGCACCTTCTATCAATCATTCATATTACAATTGCGAAAGGCAGAAATAAGAGGGATACTTTGTTTACTAATATTACCACAACAAGGCATTTTGGAGACCTTTTGAAATGGAACAAAACGAAATTTACCACCAGTATAATAAAATTGTTTGAGGACATAAATAATTAAAATATATTGTTGGCCAAATGAACATATAATAGAAATTTTCTACACATTATATACAAATTATTATAATTTTTTACTTTTAGCAGAAAAATTGTTTAGGGACGCCTATGAAACTCATAAAATTTTATTACCAGGCGTTTTTATGCATATTCAACTGACTTCGGAAGGACTATAACTGTAATGCGATCGTAGGAAAATTATCAAAACAATAAACAATTAGAAATAAAATTGTGACGTTTATTTCGATTTTTACTCGGATTTTTATTATCGTTTGAATAAATATATTCGTTATTCGTATATTTGTTTTACGCAAGATGGTTTCTACTACTGCCATCAAAAGACGGCAAAGTTTTCCACGTATTGGCCAAATATTGTAATCGACAGATTACGACATAATACAGAATTATGAATTACAGACAAAAGTCAATATGGGTCTAAGTTGTACCGTTTCATTTAATGTTCAAGAAAAAAGATGCGTTTGCATCGAAAATATTAACTTCCGAAAAAAGACACTAATTACGAACAACAGAACCCTATGTTAAATTTGACACGGGCAGATACAAAATTTAATTTTGTTTCAATTTTATAAGTTATGCAGAGGTCTATTTAAGTAAAAAAGACACCGTCTGTGTATTTTTTAAATATTTTTGTCGACTTTTCTAAAATATTAAATCCTGTAAAGTAACTAGCGGGGTTTTGTGAAAAAAATTATCTCGTCTTGCAATCATGGTTTACATTGTAGTGGTGTATAAGTAGGCAAAGACATTAACTTGAGCAGAAAGAAAAGATCGCTGTGCGTAAAATATTTCGCAAAATTCACCCGTCATAGGCGTAGTGGGGGGACTTAATAATGTGTTTAGCACTCACGAAACTTATATTAACGCTGAGTGCAACGGTTTAACGTTGAAGAAAATATGACTCATACATATACACTTAGGTATTGTCAGTAATTTAAAAATTAGAACCCGCATATAGTAATTTATTTAATATTTTATCAACAGGCAGATAAATCGAATAGTATCTAATAGCTTTCCATTGTAGTTGTACAACATTTATTTTTTAAAGCAAGAGAAGGTCTACAAGTTTTGCATTTGATTCAGAGTATCAATATTGAATTAATTTAATTACAAAGTACGAGACAAAATATAATAATTAAAAATGTATTTTCGAATTGACGTCAGTAGAATAGATATTAAATGTATACGTCCATTCTAGAACCAATACTGGTTGACATTCACCTTTTGATCAGAATTATTTACTTAATTTAAAATTGTTGCAAATGTGCAGGAGGAATAATTGGAAACGAACAGCGATATATTATCCCGTGTTATCCATGTGGTCGAAATATTCCATGTATAATGTATATAATATTTTTTTAAGTATCAGGAAATGTATGCCCTCACCTAGTGAAATTATTATAAATCTTTTAGAGATTGCTAATTAGTAATTAATTATTAAAATCTAGTGCGCGAAATGTTTCAAATGAATGTTTTGATGCCGCACTAATTCGTGACGTCATTTAGTGCGCTGGAAAATCGAGAAGATGAGGGACAGAACAGCCTGATAGCATGAGCATGGCAAGTAATAAAAGTCTAGAGACAGTCAAATTCACTTTGACGCATACACAGTCATTCTTTTTGTCTTAATAGTTTCTTCAGGAGCAACTGTATCAAAAATATTTAATAAAGTATTATTAAAATACTGCACCTTCTCATCAACAGTCTGTAAAAATATAAATGATGGTGTTACTGTTAAATTTTTTAACAAATCCCAGTAATATCTTTAAAATTCCTTATCCTAATTCTGTTTCCGTCTTTGGTTCTTACCTACCTAATTTGCAGTAAACTAAATAATGATCTGAAATGTTTAAAATATCTTTTGTGCCACAAGTATAATTTTCGGAAATCGGTACTATTATATGGTCCAGAAGTGTACTGGAAGTTTTAGTACCTAACTCTGGTGGGTGATGAAATAATTTGTTGAATTGTGCATCTAAAAAATACTTAATATATCATATAAATCGAGATTTATGTCACCTCCAAATATAACCTCATTACAAGCTAGCTCCATTAGAGAGTTTTCCAGAGAATTCAGAAAATTGTTAAATTCACCTTTAGGTCGCTCAATAGCGTAAATTAATTTAGAAATTCTTACCTCAATCCAAACTTGCTCCAAATCTTCATGAGAATCTATATTAAAAATATTATAATCTATACTATCTTTTAAATAAATACTCAAGAAGTCTTTTAAAATCTGCAAAATGTGCTACTAATGATTTCATATAGAAAAAAGCAATCGAAAAATGTTTCATTGTACCTTCCACTTACAAAAATGAATTATAAATGAACAAGAACAAGAATGAATAAAAAACGATAAATTACTATAAAAAAAATTAAAATAAACAATTATATACAACTATTCTTCTTCGTTCGTACCTTTCTTTTCCATATTGCATATCCGGCAAAGCTAATTCGATATTATATATATTTAATACATCATCTTTACCTTTCAAAGATATTTTCCGCCCATTAGCTTTTATGTAGAGTCCAAAGGCCAAACATTCCCTTTTCCAAATTTTTCTGTAGCTAACATTAGATCATGTTTAGTTGTCAACAGCTTCTCGGTTATAAACATCTTCCTTCCTTTCAATTTCTTTTTGTTGTAATAAACCAAATTACGTTGTGCAACATCTATAAATTTTAACAATACAGGTATGGGTTTTTTTGTTGTTATTTTGTTTCGTTCCAATTCGAAAACAGCGATCAGATATGATATTTGTAATATTCAACTTGGATTCCAGAATTTGTTTTATATGGTTATCAAGATCAGTGTTAATGTCTTCAGAACTACCATTTAAGTTTGAATTTTTGTGCCAAATTTTCCAATTTTACTTTTAATTTATTTGCCTCACCCTGTAGGTTATTCGTTTTATCTTCCATTTATTTGTGTTATCATTTTACCAGTTTGGCCACTTTTGGAGAAACCTTATCAGCTAATTTTATTGACAGGTTCTCCAAAAAAACATCATGGTTTATTTTATCAGCTCTTTTAAAATTGCTTTAGAAACTTCTTGAGCCAGATGTTTTAATTGTGATTTTTGTCTTTCCATAGATACCATTGTATTGTTAATAATCCTTATATGAAAATGTTTCACTAACTGTTTTGTTCATACAATGATAATAATACATTTTATGAATACTTTGAACAATTCTGAAGATAAAACTCACACTATTATAACCGATTAAAATAGCCGGAGCTGCAAATCAGTACAAAAGTACATCTGAAAAAAATTTATAATTTCTTCATAGTACTATCTTAATGAAATGCGTATATTTTACACAATTGTACCTCATAACTAGAGAAATATGTTTCTCAAGCATTTACAGCATCTAAAAGTTTTTAACGGTGTTTGTCATGTTGATGTGCATTATTATTTATCTAAATATATTTTTTCACCTTTTTAAGGAGCGTCATTCTCTTCGGTATTATTATAATTATTTTATGGATTATTTTTAGTTCTCGAAACATTGATTTGAAGAGCGTGTACCGAAAAAACATTTGGCAATATCTTTTTCTCATTTTCATATGAAAACTGTCGAAAATGTTCTTATAGACACATATTCTGTACTTATATAAAGAATTAAAACAAAACGTGGCAAATTCTCGATTACATAGTACTATGCTGGAACCGGATTTCCGTACCTATTCCACGCCTCAGACAAAAGTCAAGGCTTAATAATGACAATTACACTTATTTAATTTGATTTAAATACATTCGGCAGTAATTGAGATCTTATCGCCCGAGTTGGTTCTCTCGAACTATTACAATAACACGGCACGCTGGTCTCCATTGTCTTTGAACTTTCATACTTTTGTTTGGCAGGCTTGATAATGGCCTACTTATCGTAGCAAAACATCGCGAAGCCCCACGTATGTGAATGTCAGATATCGACTTTGAGCTAAAGGCGTCCACACACGACGACCGACAGTACGTAACTACTAATCTTATTTTTTGTAATGGTTCTGCCTCTAGTTGCTTTTAATTCCACGCGATTTAAATCCAAATCAAGCCAATATTTCTTTTTAAATTGTGACTCTAATCATATATCAATTATTGTCTAAAAGAAATTAAAAATAAATGGACAACTGGCCTTAATGGTATTCTAGCTATTGAGCAATTGTGCACTTATATGTGCTTTGACACTATATGACCTTTCCTCAAATTTAGATATCGCCAAAAATACATCTTGTTTTTAAAAGGGGGACAAAATGAATATTGACAATTACAGATAATCATTCTTTGCAATTTTGTGAGATTGTTTGGTCACTGGTCATTTTCAATATTCTATATTTATGAAATGTGACATATTCTCAACATGGACTTATATCTGGCTGATTTATAGTAATAGACCTTATAAGTACCACTTAATTTATTGCAAGTTCTTTGGATAAAGGTTGTCAAACTACAGTATTTATATGGATTTATCAAAAGTCTTTGACATGTTTGATCATTTGTTCCAAAAGTCTAGGATTGGCATTAGATTTTCTTAAGTTTTTAAATTCTTATTTAAGTAACAAAGTTCGAAATGTTCAGTATTGCAATCAACTGACTTATTAGCGATATCAGTGGTTCCACATATATATTTCTTATATAGATATATTAGAGACCACTAAAGATTGGCCAAATATTTGAATGTATACACTTGTATATACACGATAAAAAGGAAAGTAATTTCTTTGTCGTTTGTAACGAGCAGAAAGCTGTGAGAAACGATGATGGTTAATTGCAGTGGGTGGATTTCTGTAATCGTTGTGGGTACATAATTGCAAGATTAAATACATATGTATTTATCTCCCTTTCGTTATACTTAATGCAGTTTTCAATTTTACTAAATGTCTGTGTATGAAGGTAGATAAAACTTCGTAATGAATTTTAAAAATTAATGTAGTTAAAAAGCTTATTTATTTAATTATGATTATTTTAATTTTTTTTTCAATTACGTATTTTTTTGAATTGACGTACGACATAGAACCCTAAGGGGCGTCTCCTGCAATGTGAGTATTACATTCTTCATTATAGAAATGCTTTTCCTTTTCTTATTAGAATTTTGATTAATTTCTACATTTGATAGAAAACATAAAAATAGTGCAATGCCTAAGAAAACAAAAAATTGCTATACTTAATAACACAAACAAATAATAATAATAATAATGTAGTAAATAATATAGAAATACTGTTTCTTCTTTATTTATTTAGTATTTTGCCACCTCTGCAAAAAAAAAATAAAAAAATTAGTTAAACAAACCCTTGTGCCGAAAGGATCGGTCATGAGTTATTTTTTATGAAAACGATTTTGCCTAATCAAAAAAGAAACAATTCAAAAAGTTGTTGATATTTTTATTTATTTTTGACAGTTTAATTAATTATTTTCCTTTGATATCTGACAGAATTTGTTTTTCGTTCAATATTGCTAAAAAATTTTTTAACAATAATACAGTTTAAACAGTTTTTCAATCAACTAAAATTTATGCACTTTATCAAAGAAATTTGATTTAGGTATAAGCGAGTTTATAGCATACCTTGTAAAACTAATAAACTCTTGGAGAGACCCCTCGCTCTGTAAATATTAGAACAGATAAGCACAAAGATTATATTGAAAAACGAGAATTTGAGAAATAAAAAATTTGCAGTCACGCTTGGGAAAAGATCCAATAATTTAATGAGATTGGGCCAAAATTATGAAGAAGTAAAATAATGCCGTTGAAAAGAAATTAAAAGGCACCACAATTATTTTCTTGAACGGGGAAAAATGTGTTTCAAATTACTTTTTGAACTTGGATCCTTTTTGGCTAAAAGTACTGAAAGATGAAGCAAGTAATAATAAAATAAGCATCATACATCTTTACCTATGGAAACAGGCAAAAACAAATTTAAACATAATTAAAAATAAAAAAAATACAACGCTTTGCCAGAAGAGGATGTGTGGTTTCAACAGGACGGTGCTCCATTCTTATGCCGTAACTGTGGGTGATTTTCTTTATTTTCCAAATCACTGCATAGGACGCAGTGGTTCAATTGAGTGGCCTCCGAGATCGCCAAATCTAACGCCCTTAGACTATTTTCTATGGAACACGACCGAACTCACTTGAGGAGCTTCTTCTGTGAATTGTTGAAGAATGTCAAAAAACAGTAAAGGACTGTCAGAAAAGGGAAAAAGGGGAAATATTAAAGACAATGAATTGACATATAGTCAGAAAATTAAGCTGCATGGCTTAATTTAGCTAGAATTTTCAAAATTAAGTAAAATTTGGTTAGAGTTTGAAAGTTAACCTAGAAAGAAGATATTGGTATCAAAAAAATGCAGAAAAATCTAAAGAATCTAAAGGCTTGTTTTAATTCTGTCAGCAGACAGTCTTAGAACAATTCAAAATAGTTACCCAAGCGTATTGTCAGTATGTCTTGGCTTAAATATGTTCTTATGAATGGAATGGTCAACTGATTTGAACCCTAGAACAGTTCTCTGTCGGAACCAAAACAAAGCTTAAATATGTAAAGATCATGCAGATTAAAACATGCAGAAAGTCAGTATTTTGAAAATAAAAATTCTCAAAGGTTTAGTTTGACATTTCCACGGTAACATGTCTTTTGTTTAAACTTCAGTAAAAGCAAAAATCGAGCTCAAAGTAGCTAGTCTCTCATAAATTTCCAAAGCAGTAACATTGTCAGTTTAGTACCTAAAATAACAGTTGAATATCAATAAAAATCAATAAGTTTGTGGAAATTACCTATCTGAAACGTAAACGTCAGTCACAGCAAGTAATGTCAAACGTCAGAATCACACAGTGTATATACATAGTTGAAATCCCGAAAAGTTTGTAATCATTGCTATCAGTAAACATAAAGTTCAACACTAAAATCTGAACAAGGTGAAATAAATAAAAGTGGAAAAATCAAAAAGTGTAGTGCAGTGGCGGCTGGTAACATCATAATAGATTGCAGTCAGAACGAGCTTCTGGACGTCAATGCGGAATTATCTACGACCTATATCAGTAAATGGATCCATCGCATTTCCAGAGTTCAGGAAGAAACCAACATAACGACCAAACGCATTGTGAGTTGCATACAGATAAAATTTGTCCAAATTGCACTTTCAAACATTAAATTCAAATAGTAAATACATATATTTAAAAATTTAATCATATATGCATATAACGAAAAACCAAATTTTCATTTTATCAAATTTTGACATGTCGACAGTATAACATCAAATCATAACATTGAAACTTTAGATTAAGAGGGGGAATTCTATGTAATTGTTTTATTTAGTCAAACATCTTTCATTTTAAATTACTTTAAGCAAATTAAACAAAATAAAATTACAGGAAACCACACCCTGAAGTTTAAGTCAGCTCTACTTTCACTTAAAACAAATTCAAATTCAAATGTAAACACAAAAACTTTTCATCAAATACATAATATGTTGTCTTATTGTTTAAGTGATGATTTTATTGGCATATCCAAACCAAAATTTAAAAATCCTCGTGAGCAGAATTGAAAAGTTTAAGGGTATTTTACGCCCCTACCTAAAGGGTAGCTTCCAAGACACCAAAACTTAGACCATCACGTGTTCCCTTTAAAAACAATAAAATCGACGTGTCACATTTTTTTTTGGTTTTTTCCGATATTTTCTAGATGGGAAGTTTTAATTGTATAGTAATGAAAACATCGTGAAAGTGTTAAAATAGTTGAATATTAATTTTTCTTTTTAAGCAATTCTTGTATTGAATTAGGGGTCATCGTTCTGTAAACGTTTTTTTTTTTAATTCATCAGCCCTCACGAGGTAAAAGTATGTAATTCTGATTTTAATAGAAGCTCAAGAAACTCTGCAGATTACCTTAATCATCTGCTGAGGTAAACATCATAATTTTATCTCGTCAGTTGTATGACTTTACATGTGATTGATAACGTGCTCACTTTATTAGTCGAACAGCACTCGACCGCAAAATATGAATTTGCACATTAAGCAACAAAATTGCAAATAAGGCCAAGGTCGCACTACTGTCTGTAACAGCTGGATACAACGTGATAGTTATTTGCTGAGTTGATATTTGATAGAAATTATTTTCCGTGTCCGCGAACACCAAGTTTTACACCGTTATTTAATAACTTGACCGTGATATTTCGCTGTTCTTGATAGCCGATAGTACACTTACATTGGAGGTGTTTGATTCTCCTTTCATTTGCATTTTCAATACCAACTATAGAAGTGGCTTCGTATATGTACTCTGTAAGTGGGTTTTGCTGCTGAACCCTGTCATAGAATGTTAAAACTATCAGTGTTTTTGCGGGTAACAGTCTGTGACATACATTTAAATACACACATTTCAATGCAGTATGGGCTACAGGTCATAATGTTTAATTTTGTTTTGATTGTGAACAGCATTTAATTGTGACATTGCAAATACGCGTATTCATTATAGTCCAGTTGGTAGAGGTTCGGCCTGTGTCAAACCTTGATAACTCAGAAATAACTACACAGGCCTACTTTAAATGATGAATACAATAACATGCTAATTTGTTGACAGAGTATTTTATCAGGAAAAAAGTAATTAACAATTTAATCGTAATTTTTTTTTGTAGTAGTAGTTTTCTTTAAATAACTAACTCAGCGGGATGACTTTGTACGAAAAAATGCTTAGGACATGATTTTGTTCGTAATAAAAATAGCTACAAAATGGCGGTGGTTCGATTACGAAATTTGCAATAATATTGGATGGAATATTTTATAAATATACATACATATTTTTCCAAAAATTAAAAAAAAACGGTGACGTATAAAACTAGGGTGACGTATAAAACCTTACCAAAGCTGCAAAAATTAAGATAATTGAATTTTGCAAATTGCTTTTGGTTTCTGCATATTTACACTATGTGTATACCAAATTTCAAGTGTCAGCAAAACTTCCAACAAATTTGGCAAAGCTTCGAGTTTCAGATGCCGATGGATGTTATAAAACCTTATAGAACAAAAAGTTTTGCTCCTGATTTTCGGCTTTAGCGTCATTATTGTATATATATTGAACTATAGTTTTCGAAAGCTTTATCACTTTTTGTTTATAATTGACATTTTTACAGCAACTTTAAAAAATTGACGTTTTATACCGTTTTTTCAATTTCACGGCTTTGTTATTGCAAATTTCGTAATCGGACCACCGCCATTTTGTAGCTATTTTTATTACGAACAAAATCATGTCCTAAACATTTTTTCGTACAAAGTCATCCCACCGAGTTATTTAAAGAAAACTACTAAAAAATTTTTTTACGGTTAAATTATTAATAACCTTTTTCCTGATAAAATACTTTGTCAGCAAATTAGCCTGTTATTGTACTCATCATTTAAAGTATTCCTGTGTAGTTATTTCCGAGTTATCAAGAAAATGTCACCAACAGTAACTTTTCGGCCTCTACCGACTGGACTATTACTGAAATCATGAATGAGATTTTAAATCAATATCTGAGTGTGCAAATTTGATTGTATGTCAATTAAATACAATATTCTATATTAAAGATATTGGTTATTATCAGGAAACAAGTCTCTAATAATCTATCTTGTAGTTAAAGGTCAAAATTTAATTAGTAGATAAAATATTTCTTCACAATTTAATTTAAAATAAAAAAATCTTGTTTTTGGCATTAAGTAGAGCATAGGTCATAAATCAATTAGAAAATATAATTTACTTACATGATTACCTCAATGTTTAAATTTTTTTTATATAACAAAATATAAAGAAAAACAAACTTACCTGATTTAAAACTAGGTTAAGTTTTTTTATGTGTTATACACAGGGTTAGTCAGAAAGAATGGGTCAACACTAAGCTGGAGATATTAGACACCAAAATATTATGTTTGAGCTCATCATGCCTTGTAGCCGGTTTAAGAAATACAGGGTGTTCAAGATTTAAATTTTATTTTGAAATTTCTTAATAAATGAGCGAGTTTTGATAGCATGACTCTGAAAATTGGTAGTGTTGGGTTTTTTGGTGTGAGAATTACGAATTTGAAGCTTATTTTGACGTTGCTCCTAGAGGGCGCTATTTTCACCGTATTATTTAGGTAAATCAAAACATATTTTTTTGTCTGTTGAGCTCTGCTTAAAAAAAGTTAAAAATCAAAAAGAACTTTCAATTCTACATAAAAAATGTACTAGGTCGCCTAACTTTATCGGTTTCTGAGTTATTTGCATTTAAAAGTTTGTGGTGATTTTCTTTCAGGTGCTGATATTGTTATTTATTTTCTAAGTAGACTTGTGTCAAATTTTCATGTAAATATTAACGTATTTGGCATGCGTGTGATTTATTATTCGTGCAAAATTATGAGCTGGTGATCAAAAAATGCCACGACATAATAATTTTTCCAACAGTGAGATGCGTTGATATGATTTGTGTTTTCGCTCAGGCTAATTTTAATGGATATGCGGCGGCCCGAAGATATGTACAATTGTACCCAAATAGATTGCAACCTAATTATAAACTATTCAAAAATCTATATAATCGCTTAGGCAAATCTGGATCTTTTCGACCATGGTACTCCATAATCTATCGGAATCGATGAAGAAGAGGAAATTTTAATCCGTGTTTCGGAAAATTCCAGTATGAGTACTCGGTTAAGTGCGGCAACAGGGGTAAGCCAATCGTCCATTTGTAGAACCTTGAAAAAAGAAATACCATATATTATATACTACGGTTTAGCATTTATTGCCTAAAGATTTACCAGCTCGCCTACAATTTGCTCAGTATGCAAACGGAAAACCCAGATTTCCTCAATAAGATGAGGCGACATTTACTAAACGGAAAGTTTTCTGTTGGAAGAATCATTTGTGGGATTCCGAAAATCCGCATGATGTAAAAGAAAGACATTTTCAGCACAAGTTTAGGGTGAATATTTGGTGTGGTTTAATTTCTGTTTTTTTTTTCATAGGACCTTTTGAATTACGACCCAATCTAATTGGATCTCATTATTTAAACTTTCTTCAACATAATTTAAACGAGCTTCTAGATGATGTACCACTCGCTTTAAGAGAGAGTATGTGGTTTATACACAACGGTGTGCCACCACATTTTGCCTTGCCGTCAGTCAGTATTTAAATGAACATTTTCCTCTTCGACGGATTGTCCGTGGAAGTGAATTTAGTTGACCACCGGGAAGTTCAGACTTAAACCCTCTGGACTTCTCATTATGGTCCAACTTGAAGGATGTGGTGTATCATGAAGAAATTAATTCTGTTGAGGAGTTGCGGTAGAAAATACAAGTAGCCGCGGAAACATTTAAAAATAATAGGAACATTTTTTTTAATATTCAGAGACATTTTAGAGATGTATGTATTGAGGTAGGTGGTGGACACTTCCAGCATTTGATTTAAGATTTGTTATTATTACAATTGTCAATGATTGTTATTGCTATTTTCATCTTTTGAGAATAAAAAATCACCACAAAATACATAGAAACTTTTAAATGCAAATAACTCAGAAACCGATAAATTTAGGGAACCTAAACAAGAGTATGTACATTTTTATGTAGAATTGAACGTTCTTTTAGATTTTTAACTTTTCTTAAGTTCTTTTGATTTAACTAAATAATACGGTGAAACTAGCATCCTCTCGGACAGCGCTTCTCAAACTTTTTAGTGTGACGGACCAGTAAAAATTTTACTAATGTATGACGCACCGCTGCAATTTTATCGTTTCAGTTTTTTCACTTTATTAAAAAAAAACAATAACGAAACGCAATGATTTTATTCATAAAGTAAAGAAACTACATATAAACATAAACATTTCAACCGGAATCGCACAACATTGCCTTAATGTGATAAATGGGCTTACTTATTCTTGGTTAGTTTCTCTAATGCTATTCCTATACTTTGTCTTTATTACACCCATTGTTGAAAAGCCAATCTCACAGAGGTAAGTGGTGACGAAAGGAAGAAGTTTTTTCAAAGCAATATCGGAGAGCTCGGGATATTCTTATCTTGCTTTTAACCAAAAAGATGCGAGTGATATATTTTCGAAATTAACCTTCAGTCCTTCATCAGCAGCGAGCTCCAACAATTTATTTTCTATAATGACGGATTACGCACCCATCCATTTTCTTTATGCGGATCTTCTTCTGTTGGGAAATAAAACTCGAAACGTTCTGTCAGGTTAGTCAAGTGGTCGCTGATGACCTTTCTTAGAGATGCAATATCAAGTTCTTCTGCATCGTCAATGAATGCCGATAAGTTGCCGAAACATATCATAACAACTTCTTGATATTGGATTTTTCCATGCTTCTAGTTTTCGTTTCTGTGCAGCAATCTTGTCTGCAATAGTGAAACAGGTAGTCACCGGTCCCTGCATTGAAACGTTGAGATCATTCAAGATGGAAAAAATATCAGCTAAATAGGCAAGCATGGCCACCCAATTTACGTCGAGGAAAAGTTGCGCCCAATTTGGTTTTTTGCTTTGAAGAAACTTCACCAGTTCGTTGCGAAGCTCGAATACTCTTGATAAGACTCTTGATAACCAACGCACTTCAGCATGTAATAAGAATTTCTTATGATCGGCTCCCATTTCATTGCACACTGCACTTCTGCATTCAGCTGCGGACATTAGAGAAGTATTGTGGGGGGCGCATACGTAGACCGTAGACCCGGCTCGCGGACCGGCAACATTTTGCATACGGACCACCACGCTGCTCTAGGAGCAACGTCAACATGAGCTTCAAATTCGTAATTCTCACATCAACACCAGCAACTTTCAGAGTCATGCTATCAAAACTTTCTCAATTATTGAGAAATTTCAGAATAAAATTTAAACCTTGAACCTTGTATTTCTTAAACCAGCTACAAGGCATGATGAGCTCAAACATAATATTTTGGTGTCTAGTATCTCCAGCATAGTGTTGACCCATTCTTTCTGACTCACCATTGTGTAAAGTGAAACTTAACTTGATTTAATCTAACTTTATTTACATAAATAGATTTCTACATAAAGTTAAGTTAGGTTAACAACATATGTAAGGGTGTCCCAAAAAAACGCAGGGTTTCATATGAGGAAAAAACATTTTAATATTTCAAAAGTTTGGCAAAGTTTTTACATGTTTTTAAATTGTAGACATTGCCATTAACACCGTAGTAATATTTTCGGCTCAACGTCAGGCCTGTTTGTTTTTATTGTCTGCAGCCGAACCTGTTTATTCAAACTTGGCAATTAATCTTTTCACACTTGTTTCATTTGGGGCTTTTCTTCTACCAAAAATTTCACGTAATTTGCGCAGAGTCTCAGCTACACACTCTCCGTACTTGCAATGAATTTTCACAATCTTCACCCGCTCATTCGTCGTATAGAGCTCCATTTTGTTTAACCGCGTTTTTACAACACCATGTGACCCTCAGACAGATGCTGCCAACTCTTCGGAATGAAAATTGCGCGCAATTCAAATCCTTCCCGACATGCGATTGTCTTTCCGACTCAGCCCAAATCGAATTTCGATTAGATTTTCTCTCCGGACCTTGAGCATTTTTTAATATGTTTACACGGAATCAGAGAGTTATCAGAGCGATCGAAATTCAACTCCTCAGGGCGTAACAGCTTGCAGAAATCGGCTCAATCCCAGCACCAATGTACAACGTGACACCGAGGTTATAAGCCAACAATTGTACACACGGACCCATTGTGTGTTTCGTCTAGCATTTTATGATTACCGTTCAATAAATTTCATGGATGGTTCGCTTCGATTTCCTGCTCAGGAATTTGTAGCGAGCCGGGATTTTTCTGGTCAGGTCACGACTTTATCGACGCGGGAGGCTCTAACCGCGAAAACGTGCGCGGGTTATTTAAAGTAGATTCGAAATGTATTAGTAAGCAAAGGAACAAATGGTGAGTGAGTCTTAATCGATGTTGCGGCATTAGATATGCCGAAACCTCCATATATCCTGTGAAGACTTCAGAAATGTGATTCTTGGGTTCGCTAATAACAGAGTAGAATAGTGCTGCTGTAGATAATCTATCTCCATCAAATCGTGAAACATGCTTCCGCAGGGTTCAGTCTTGGGGCCAGTATCATTAGCTCCATGCGCGAATGATTTGAATTCATTATTTTCTTATGTGCAAGTTAATTTTTACTGACATGTGGTACATACGGAATATAATACATGATAATGCTGATTCTAATTGGTACCTATTATAAACTGGAATGGACCAAGAATAGAACCCTGATATATATACAGCATTGGGAAATACAACATTGTCGTAATAAAATATCTCTCGATTTTATTCATTTCTTGTATAGAAAGCTTCTCTTTCGAAAAATTTGAATATTTAATAATATTTGTATGTATATAAAATTTTCGAAA
The DNA here is from genome assembly GCF_000390285.2 of Anoplophora glabripennis. Classification (NCBI taxonomy): domain Eukaryota; kingdom Metazoa; phylum Arthropoda; class Insecta; order Coleoptera; family Cerambycidae; genus Anoplophora; species Anoplophora glabripennis. The sequence continues at coordinate 100,802 of NW_019416783.1, forward strand.
GGCACGTCATTTAAATCAAATTATTTTGTTTTTGGAGGTTTTTCTTAATGCATAAATGAAAATGAAATTCACAACAAAGAAAGAAAAAACAGAAATTAAACTCCAGCAAATTGATACACATTCCATAAGTCTGCTTTGACAGTTTGGGTATAAAGATAATTGATATCTTGACTTACTGGTGTTAATACGATTTATTAAATATAACAAGAATGCATATCATTATTTATTTATAATATTTTTATGATTTCTTTTTTATTTAATATAATAATAACAATATCTCTACTCCTCATTCTAACTACGAGAGTTAGCCCAGAAGTCGGAGACTTGTGCGGGAGAGGAGGCGGCATATTATTATTAAGCAGGCCGCATTTGCTCCCAGGAACGACTTATGTTGGTAGGCCCTAACCACCATTCAGTGCGGGAATGAAGGAAACCTGGAAAACCTCATTAATTAGGGTGGTGGTCAAATGCCAACCGGTGTCAATCTCTCACATTGACCCAAGCCAACATTCTTCCACCCTACCATACCTGCACAGAGGGTGTCAATTCTCCGTACAAGCATAGCTAATCTACGGTCTACCGGCCGCGGGATTCGAAACCCGGGTAGATCGACACATCGATTTAAGTACTGACTGAATAAAACATTATTAGAGTTTTATTTCCGCGCCCATAGTTATTTCTAGGCTTCTCTAATACTCAAAATTCAAACAAATTCCGATCTATTTTTTTTCGGTATATTCATACAAATACATCTCACATGCTCTTTCACAGTTGCGGTTACAGATATAATAGATTCCTATAATATTACGCTGATCTTAATTTTCAACCTTTGTCAAAACGAAAATGTTTTTGAACATTTACTGAAATTTGTTAAAGCATGATCAGTTGGCGTTTTGGTTATTCATATGCATTTTTAAAAATTAATTTGTCATAATAAAATTAAAATTCTAATAATGTTTTAATTTTGACGCAACAACTCATTGAGTTATGTATTACCAAATGATGGTAATAGTTAATAATAATAAATCATTTATTGTAATGCGTGGTGGTAATAGTTTAAATAACTAGATGGATTTCACAAGGTCTAACGACACTTACAGTGTACGATAATTCAATAAACAAAGAAATCTAAATAAAAAATTTAGATAAATTTGGTACGAATACACTGAAGATGATTTTTTCGAGACAAAACGTCTGCATCTGGTTCGGGCTGAGGCAGTACAGTATTGGGGGTCATCAAGGCTTGCAAAAAATGTAATAAAAGTTCCAGGGTCGTATTTAAACAAATGAAGTTTATGATGGTCCTGGAGAGACGAAACGTTACATATAAAAATTGATTATGCCATTCGATAGAGGGCAAAAAGTGGCCATAAGAAAGTATTCTTCTTTTTTCAATGTGCATGTCATATATTTGCTATGACAGTCTAAGCAGCATGTGGATGATTTTGGGCTTTAAATTCTATATTATGAAAAAAATATCTGATAAAAACCGCTCTTTATTCATCAATTTTTTTTTGTAATGTCTTTTGTTAAAACCATCAGTGAGGTGCATTCAATGATGATTTTAACTTTTTTCAATATTTTCTCACTTGGGTCATAAAATTGTCTGTTTATAAGAGAAGCTTAGCTAAAGAAACATGATGAGGTTATACAATTTTTTTTTCTTAACAAAAAATGTAAACTTGTTTAGTGAATTTAATAGCGGAAAAGTGTAAACTTGTAAACATTTCATATCAATAAACTATAATACTGCGCGCAGTTTCAGAGCAAATTTGTGATATTAGATATACAGGGTGTGTTTGGCAAAGAGTACCATAATTCAAGAACTGATAGAACATTAAAAAATGAGATTTTTTTCTTATTATGGGTCTGTAGTGTTTTAGTTTTCAAATAAAGTTCGAATGGGATTTTATTGACACAATTACAATTTTCAGAAAACATTGTTTACAAACAAATAAATAACAGGCTCTCTCTAATGGCATGTTAGAATGTAAGGTAATTTTTAATTTCATATAAAAACATTTGCTGAAGTTCCTAAAAATTTACTGTTTTTGAGGAAAATGCCCATTACCGTCTAAAAGTCAAGCAGCTTCTATTCCTTAAGATACAGGTTGTCTAGAAATTAATGATGATTAATTTTGGAAAAAAAGACTAAAATTTGATTTAAAAAAGTCTTCTTTTATTTGATGCACTGTATCTCAAAAACAATCTATGGTTAGTATGGTTTTTTGTTTATTTAGTATATTTTCCTATGAAATTCCTAATTCATTAATTCCCACAGCCTACAACTTTAATTTTTACCATTTTGTTTTCTAAATAGAAAGGCACAATAGATACTGGGGGTAGAATGGTACTGAACCCTTTTTGCGCGTGTGACAGTTACACGTGTTGTTTTTGACCCACAATACGCAGAAATAACATACAAATGGCGACAAAGTAATCTTCCACGGCAGATACAAAGGGGGCCCATGTATTATGCGAGATTTGTGGGAGCGAGCAAGATTGACAGACAGTGAGTAATTAGACCAATTTATATGTATATGGATCCGGAATTCATATTCATGGGATTCCTTTCTGTTTCCCATTATCTAGCTGGATGTAATCCGTGTTCGAATAACATCTCTCTACCTATAGGAATCTCGATTAAACGCATTTTAATGGGAAAAAATTATCGTTGACGGTTTCGTAGTTGCTCAGTAATTTATTACTGTAACTGTAACATAATGCTTTTTTTGACAAGGCACCAGGTTCATATTTACTGCCACTATTTTTTTTTAATTTGCAGTTGTTTATCAACGAAAATATTCAAGCAAATTTATATATCAATGATCATTTACTATTAAAGCGTGAAGTTGACGAAATTTGTAATTAGTCTGTAAAAAATAAATTAGGTAGCTTTCGATTTACATAAATGTAAAATAATGACTCAGGAAAGTAAAGGCCCCTGACCAAATCAATGAAAAATAACAGAAGACATGAAGGCCAAGATTTAGGAATTTATTTTCAAACTAATTTCATTTGTAATAATCAGAAAAATGACTAGATAAATTTCTCTAAAATAACGATTTACAAAAGTAAAAATACCGGTCCCATTTTTTTTACCTATTTTCATTTTTAATTTAGTTCAAAATTTGGAAAACATCCTATTAGTTTCATTAAAATAGCAATTAGTGAGTTCAAGAAATATTAATTCCATTAAATATTTATTTAATTCACTTATTCCTGGTTGATTAGAACATGGATCTATTATTATTTGAGATCCTACAAAAAAGTATCTTATCCGTATTCTAGAAACAATTCGAAGTAAATTTATAAAGTAAGTATCCATATCATAAAAACGAAGCAATGTCAATCCAGCATATGCGTCCTTTCAACCGTTTTGTAGAAAATTTAATGTTTGCAAATTAGAAAACTTTAAGAATGAAAGCGTAACAAACAAACTTACATTCACATTTATAATATTAGTAGGGAAGTAGGGGTAGTTTTTACCCACGGCTTCGCTCGCGGGTAATTAAATATAGAAAATCTTTCGTAAAAAATAATTTTTTTTAATAAAATGTATCCTATGTTACTTCTAATACCTCCAAGAATATGTGTACAAAGTTTCATGATGATCGGTTAAGTAGTCTTCGCGTGAAAGCGTAACAAACATACTTACATTCACATTTATAATACTAGTAGGGATAGCTTTTACCCGCGGCTTCGCTCGCGGGTAAATAAATATAGACTATGTTACTTCTAAAACCTCCAAGAGTATGTGTACAAAGTTTCATGATGATCGGTTTAATTAAACTTACATTCATTCACATTTATAATATTAGTAGGGATTAAATGGAGAATAGATACAAAAAATATAAATATACCGAAATCGACCCAAATAATATTTATTACCAATTGTAATAATAAAAATGTAATAATCAAACTGTTTGATACTCCCTTAGTAAAGTTTAACAAAGGGACCAGGCTTTCTTTGATATTTATACTCGTATCTTGATTCTAAACAAGTATTTCCCCCACGACTTTTTATTTTCATCGTAATATATTGTACCGAAAATCAATGTAGTGTGCTTTATTATGCATTTGTTTACTTAGTTGTTTCATAATGTTTTTGAATATGTTCTTTTTAGAAGCTTAGATAGTGTTCTTAGAAGCATAAGGAAATTTCGAGAAACAACGAATAATAACATAAAAGTCCATGCCAATGCGCATCGAGAGTTTTAAAATATTAAGTTATACTTAATTATGTTATTGCGAAACGTCAAAGTTTGTAAATAATTGTGATAAGTAGAAGAAATTTACAATTAATGCAATAAATTATTTGCTAGGTGATTAAAATTTACATATTTCTTTAAACAGAAACATGTAATTAGGTTTCTTGCAACATGTTTGTTTCTCGTCAAAATTTCAGAAGGTAATTCTTGAATTATTTTGAAAATAAGAGTAATGAAACTTGAATTACTGTTGTAGGTACCTAAGTAAAGATAAAAGTTTATTAAGCTTGTATCCAATTATATCAGTAAGAAAGATGTTGGGAGATAATACAAAGATTCACAGAATTTCGACATCACTGGGTATTTTAAACCTAATTATAGACACTGGTGCAAAAGAGAGATAAACGCCAATATGTAAAACGTCCAGGAAAGGTGAAATAATTTTTTCTTCAGTATTTTTTTATGTTTTATTATTTTAAATACAACAGGTGGAAAAAGTGAATAAATAATATCAAATCTTTTGTTTGGTATACAAAATTATTAGACTACATACTTATTCCTTACAAAATTAGTAAATACAAAAAAAAATGGACAAGCCAAATGCCAAGTTCAAACAACCAGCACATGTGTAGTGAAGAATGAGGTAAGTGTCATATCACTATACAGAGTGGGCCAAACATACCGGAATGGCAGGATATCTGGGAATATTCCAGGGATATGGTGAAAGTAAAACAATAGGGGTTTAGGATTTTTCCCTGGCTATCCGATGGTGACCTTAAATTTGACCTGGACCATGACTTTCAAGGTCATATCAAGGTCACGAATTGTTTTTTATATAAGACCTCATAATTTTGACCCTGAAAATGGAAAGAGCGGACAATTTTACGTTCAGATATGACCTTGAAATACCATGAAGGTCAAGATCAAGGTCAAATATATTAAAAATAGGCAGAATATCCCGCCAGGATAAATGTTCTCCACATTGGTTCCAGGATTCTTGATGGGCACTAAACCGGTAACCTTGGATTTGACCTCCGCCCTGACCTCAAATTCCTTATCCTCCTGTTATTTCAAAGTTGGTTATTCTGTTGCCCTCGATTGCTACTGTTGACCACCCAAGACCGTCTATTACCCTCGGTTACCACTGCTGATCTTCAATGACCACCTTTTACCTTTGGTGACCACTAATGACCAATAGTGACCAACTGTTGCCTTTAGTGACCTTTAATAACCGACCGGCCGTATGTTGCCATCGGTGATCACTATTGACTAACTAGGAACGTATGTTATCTTCGATGACCACTAATGACCTTCCATTATCTTTGATATTTGACCTTGATATCATGACCATATCCGAACGTAAAAATATGAGGTCCCATTTTAAAAAATTCTCGTGACCTTGATATGACCTTGAAGGTCATGGTCTAAATCAAATTCAAGGTCACTATCGGATAGCCAGGGGAAAATCCTAAATCCCTAGTGCGTTATTTTTACCCTAACCTTTAAATATTCCCAGATATCCTGCCATGCCGGTACTTTTGACCCACCCTCTATACGACGGTATAGCATAGCAAGGATAAGTGATTTTATTTGTTAACCGTACTTATTCTATATTTGCACAAACGAAAAGTACAGTAAACCCATATCTACAATAACCGCATTTCAAAAAATATACTTGTCTGCTTCTTGCACTAGTTTCAATTCGTAATTGCATTTCAAAGAATAGAGGTATCTTCCATTGTATTTGGAAATCGTATTCGAGTAGTTTTTTTTTCGTCTAGAGTAAGTTTAACATAAAGCTTAATAAATCGACTGTAGGTAGCGAAAATACTGATTTTACGTTTTTTTTTAAATGCGATGTTATCATCCAAGTTTAAAAAAATCTTTGTAATCCAAGGAATCCTCCTGAAACATTTGCACCTTGATGTTCATATGCTCGAGCATGAAATAGTTTGAAATTTTGTATAACTTAAATATCAGTTTAGTTAGATAAAATGTAAGTTTGTAAATACTAAATTTGTTACTTTTAGATCACTTGTATGTTTTATTTTGTTACACTTTACAATATCCTTAAAAATTGGTAATAGTTCATCGACATTTTGAAAAACTACAAAAGCACTTTGTAGAAACTTTAATATGTGTGTTAAAGTAAAAAAAAGCTATTTGCTTAACACTATTGTTCGTCATCGGAAACACAGTTAACGGTACCCTCTACACTTAATTTAATTTCGATCTCATTTTACGTTGTGTAACAGTTTTGCATGTAAGCTGTTATCAAAGCTTGACGGTTTTTTGCCAAACCGCAAGAGTTCCGGAACGATATCCTAAATTCAGCATAAAATAATACAAAATTAACGCTCGCTGCTCGCACACGGTGTGGGAACTCACTATTTCGCCTCGAGCTGCACCTCGTGATCTTTTATGTATGCATGACATATTTTCAAATTTCATTCGGGTCCAGATGGAAGATCTCCCGAACAACAATAACATTTGTGTAAACTTTTATGAACATCATATAAAATAACATATTCAAATACCGTCCCGTTAATTCGAAAGGGCGCATGTGCGAGTTTCTCATAAATTGAGTTGTTGCCGTCCAGCAGCACTAACATAAGTCTTTGTTATGTCTGTTATACGGGGTGATTCATTAATAATGGGACAGGTTAATGGCAGGTTGCTGACTTCATAATAGAATTATTAAGCCAAACATGCCTTATCCGAATGTTGCTCCATTTCGATGGGATTAAAGTTGATTTTTTTTTAAATTTTTTAAATGTCTTGAGCATGTTTGAATCGATTGTCTTGAAAGTTTGTATGATTATGTCTTCCAAGGTGGTAATTACGAAAATGATAACTATTTTGCCATCAGTTCTAGGGCGCTACGTGGTGTTCCGTCAAAGTAAAAATACCTATATCAAACTTTTTTGTCCTTCAAAAATCTGAACATCCATTTATTAGACTACGTTCAATTCTAAATAATAAAGTATACCTGTTAATAATCGAAAAACTTAACCGTTTTCGAAATATAAACGATTTACAATTTTAATGTTTCATTGGAAATTAAATCAGAAAATAGTTTGTTTCAGGGTAGGCCTTGAAATACGTAGACTTGATTACGAATTAAGAAACACAATAACAACTGAAAATGTTATTATGAAGCGATTTCCACGAATTTATTCTGATTCGATCTAATTTACGAATTACAAAAGATTCTCAATGTGAGTCGAGAATAATGTGCGTGAGCTCCATTTTTACTTTAACAGAGCACTATAAGTAGCGCCCTTTAGAACTGATTGCGCAAAATAGTTATCATTTTCGTAATTGCCACCTCTGAAAATGTAAGCATGCAAAATTGCAAAACAATCGGTTTAAAGATGCTCAAGATATTTCAAAAAAACTTTCAACTTTAACACACTATAGATCGAAAAGGGACAACATTCGGATAAGGCATAAGGCTTAATCGTTCTATTTTCTGTTCCATTATTAATTAATTACCCTGTATAAAACAGGAATAACTACATCTACACCGGAAATATTGTAATAATAATAATAATATATTGTAAAAAATAATTTTTGTGTCACTTTAAACAGCAACTTCAAATGTTAGTGTGGAAAACCGTAACTACTCAACATTTTGTTGTTTTGGATGCTTTACGAGGTAATATTAAAATATCGTATTAATCTTTCAACTTAATATGGCAGAATAGGGCTTGTCGTTAATATAATACGAGCACTTTAAAAATTATTTAATTTCTAAAATTTAAAATCATAACTTAATATTAAACAATCAACAAATTGAAAAATTACAATAAATATTCAAAAGTTAATCGTTTTGCGTGGATTTGCAATGACTATAAATAATAATAATAATAATATATTTTATTAGTTTTACACTGTATAAGAATTTGTCACACATAACTTATAACCCAAATTAAATAAATTAACAACACATTAGATCACATATAGTTCACACAAAAAACAAAATCGCAGTCCATTAAAATCTAAAGTACTCATCCAAAGAATACGGACACATCAATTAGGTACGATTTTAGTTTCTTTTTAAAAAGTTCAACAGTACAACAGGTCTTTAGATCATTAGGTAATTTATTAAATACCTTAAGGCCCAGACAGTTTGGTGATTTCATGGTGAGCAGTCTCATAAATGGTATATGGTATTAATTTGTTCGTCGTGTATTCATTTCATGAATTTCCATGTTTGTATAAAATTTAGATTTATTGTTAAATACATAATTACACAAAGCAGATATGAAAAGACCAGGTAGAGTTAGAATAGAATAGTTTTTAAAAAAGTCTCTACATGAATGTGAACTGGAAACATTAAAAATACATAGTAGTACCTTTTTTTGACATACAAACACATCAGAACCAACTCAGTCAAATACCTTAGAATAATACTCGATTAATACTTAAAATGGAATGAACATATCAATTCATTTCAAAAAAATATATTGTAGGATTCACTAATAGTTTACTTAATATTGTATTGCTGCTTGGGGTGGAACTTATAAAAATTATACCCATAGATTAGAAGTTCAGAATACCATATTGAAAATTAGTTTAAAAAAATCCCGTTTATATTCAAGTTTTGATTTATACCAGGAAAACAATGTATTAACCTTAAAAACAATTTTTTATCTCCCAAATGAATTTAAAATGTTACTAGTAAATACCAAACATTTAAAAACAGACTTAAAGACTGCAATTAATAATTTAAAAAATTTTGAACACATTTTCTAATATTAAACACATACATTTTTGCGAAAAAAAAACATTTTCAATTTAAGAAAATAAATAAAAGATGCAAAATTTATGCTTTAACCGACTTTTAGCAAACGTGACAATTTCATTCATTCGGATCACAATGAAAGAACAATCGCACCAGATTGTAGCCTTTGAGGATTTCTTTGGGATACTTGGAGATATCCTTAGTCTATTCATTATTTGTAAAGTTATCTCAATTTTATCAAAAATCTTTACATACGCAGTTTTTTACATTTTTTGAATCAATTTTCTTGAATCAATTTTTTTTTTATCAAAGAACGATAAGAACGTCTTATAGAGAATACTTTGATGTTTATTAAATCCTGCTTAGATTTTCTGTACGATCATTAGTTGCCGATTAACTAATTATCAAAGTTGAAAAGGTCATTTTTTGCTTTCAACGACGATAAATCAGCGACAAATCATCATACAAAGGTCTCGAACAACTCAAATTAAAGAGGATGAATCAAACTAAAAGAGCTGATAAGTGGAATTGCCAAAAAAATTATTGAAGGTTTTGCACCTTTTGAAAGAAAAGCAAACATTTTTAATTTTTTTTCCTCTGGATTGATTATGATTTATTAAGGATGATCAACGATAAACATTTTGGACTTTTAGATCCTGAAACTAGAAACTTCAAGCTTCAATTTGCTTTTTTATTGCTCTGCGACCATATTTCGTCAAGTTACAGCCTTTTGAAAATCATCTAAAATTTTTGGATTTTTTTTATCCATTAATTTTTGTGGCTAGTATGTATATGCATTATTTTACTGTCATTATTTTCCTGTATTTGTAATTTTGTTTATAAATATAAAGCACCACTACTCCTACTTGTCAGTTTTCTTAGTCGTTAATTATAAGTTTATTTCGCAAACTAAGTTGGAAATTATTAGTATTTCCATGTGTATCGGTTTTTCAACTGCAGTTACATTAGCCAACTTTTACGCTTTCACTTTACTTAGGAATGCATCGAGACTCATCAATATTCATATGTAAATATACCTTTCTATAAATAAGTGATGTATGTTTTACTTTATAAACGAGATCGAACGGTTTTCCTTGCCGTTCTTTCTGCATTGGATAGGCATTGATTCATTGGAAATATTAAAAGTGCATGTAAGCAAGAGTATTGAGTAATATACAGCTTCCATTTGTACGAGACGAATTTCGTAATTTTACCTTTGGAGTCGTGTGTGGTATAAATTCTATAAATATTTTAACGATTTTATGTTTAAATAAATCAATTTGACGCGACAGTAAGTGGAAAAAGTCTTGAACTAAAAATACTCACGTATCCTTGGTCTAAGTAAAATTTCTTTGTTTAAGTAAGTGCTAATTAATGTATTTTTGATTTAAAATAATATTTTTGTGTAGTTTTTGATGCGAAGGAAAAATGCAAAAATGTACCTTCAGAAAATGTATTTTCTTGAACAGAGCAAAACGAACACAATGGATGATATTGTTCATATTTTGTAATCATCAGCACTACTATCACCTTATTTAACTGAAGTACATAAGAAATCTAGGACAGTATTTATGAATTGTTGTTCATTTGTTTTTAATCTAAGATAATGTGTCTCATGAATAAAACATTTGCTTAAGGTAATGATTAAAAAGTAAATGCTTTTACTTCATTTATTCAATATTTGACAATGTTTTGTTTCACAGTAAATGCTTTAGATGTTACGCTTCAACAAGTCAGTTCAGAGCGCATTGCTCCCAATTGAAAATAGTCTACAGGGTGTTCGGAATTTACGAGCAGAACATTTAAGGGGTGTTTCTACTTATAAAAAAAATGGAATAAGTTTCTATGACACTTTCTCGAAAACACAATATAATGTTTTGTTAAAATCTTTTCGTCTTTTTTTATTTTGACATTAGTAAAAAAATTCTTGAGTCTTAAGAAGCTAATGGCACTTGTTTGCTAGAAAATTGTTCGCGACTTTTTTATTTGCGGTTTTTCAAGGAATTAGACAATTTGTATTAAATACATATCATTAAAAGATCTTTAAAAAGGTAGTTTATTACTGCGATTATAATTTCCGCTTAAATTCTGATAGATTGTTATTATTATTTTTTATTCAATGTATTTAAAGATTATTTGACAGAGTCTAATACACATAAATAATTGTATCCTAATTTTATTTTATGTCCTAAACTTTCTTTATTTATACTGCAAAGCGTCAAACTCACTCAAACACGCACAAACGACAATGAAATACATGATCAACGTCCGTCAGCAAAAGACCGACAGGGCAGGCATTAGGGTGCCGCTAAATACGTATCGAATAAATTGATCGATGCGAAGCTTCAGATCAGAGGCAAACGTGTACAATTGTGAAAATATACGTCGTGTTCAAGCAAAACTACAGTTTGTGTTGGATAATAATCCTGATTATTGTATAATGATGTGTTTTAGTTGCACCGTTGGTGCACTTTCTTGTTTTTTATTCTGTTCATGCATGCAATGATAGGCCAGAGAATGCAATATTTTCTTCAAGAAAACCAAAAAAGTATCTATACTTTTGGATCAGATATGACTTAAAAAATGCCATATTTTTGGCATTTAGATGTACTAGTCAGGTACCTACAGCGGTATCGATGCAAATGCTAACAATTCATATCATTTTATTCGCTTTAACTGAATTTTCTCCAAAGTTTTACTTTTAAGTTTAAAATAAGTATATAATAATAAACGCATTTGCTCTTTTTATTCATCGAATTTAAGGAAGTTTATCGGGTACGGAGGTACACCTAAAGTCTAACGAGAGTTTCTGCAGAATCGCTAGTGACTAAAGTAGTAAGCCTTTAGATTTATTTTGTCAACGTTGCACTTGGCTGGCTCGCTCGCCTCGGCGTTCGCTCGCTCGCGTTCGATCATTCTGTTTGCTTGGACACCTGCAAATTTCAAATAATACGCTACGTCAAGACTGCGGCGTTGCCGCTATCACGCATATGGAGGATAAGTTAGTCAACGACAACAGTTTGAAGGAGAATTATTATAAATTATGTATCTTACAAGTACCTAATCGATTTCTACGAGCTATCTTATGGTTCCTTAGATATCGGTTTCCTATTTATATAAGTTGTGGAAACTGTTCGTCAATTGTTGCGCATTCTAAGTGGAAAGACCAAAAAAATATGCATTCTCATAAGACTTTGTACTAAATCGTGAAAAATTATTTTATTAATATCTCGTCTCTTAGGTATCCAAACTAGTCATAATTTTGTTTGAGGATTTTCTTCATATTAATAAGCTTATATTAATTTGTTTATGAATATTTGTTTGTCAATTCCAAATCAGTTAAACCTCCTTAATGTCTTCCTTTGAATTAAAAATATAATTTCCGCAATGTTTGTGTTACATTGAAGATTTTGCTACAATTCCCCAACTTGATACATAAAATCTACTTTTTACATAAATATTGACATGCATCGCTTAAATCCAGCCTTGGAATTGGCAATGTAATTTTTTATTCTTTTAATTTCTAAGGAATTAGTTTAAAAATAGCAGTAGTTTTTAGCTTGCTCATTTAATAAGGTCAATTGATAAATTCACTATTCTGCAGTGTGGAAAACGAAAGTGAAAAAAAAAAAAAATATTAAACATATTTGTGGATGGAATTGTGCCAAATAAATGTATATCCATTTTTCCTTGATTTCAAGTATATATTATTTAACGTCATTTAGATATTTTTATACGGCATATTAATTTGTATGAAAATTTATGCTGAATTGTTTATAATAATAATTTGTTTTTCCAGCCAAGGTGAATGGTATGCGATAAGCTTCGTGGGCCGAATTATATGTTTTCGAATTATTCGCATATAATATTCATAATCGTAAAATATTATTTTGTAGTTACATTAAAGATTGGCACGGAAATTCTTCGTAATAGGTATATTGGGCTATTGTTAGTATGTTAATATTATTTCAAGGACATACTCAAAAAAGAAATGTTACCAATATTTTCTAATTCCTTTTTAAAACGGCCTTTAAGACGCTTCAAATCTATATGTATTTGGGGGTATGTGTTAATAGAACCGGCATTTGATATATGTATAGATAAAAATTACTAAATTACTAAACTACTAAACTAATTTTTATACTATATACAGGGTGGTCCAGATTTTAATAGACAAACGTCGGGAAAGTACTAAACAACAAAAATTAACATCACTTTGCTCTATGAACATAGGCGTAGAAAGCCACCGTTTATGAGATACAGGGCGTTGAAATTAACAAAAATAAAACAATTTTTTTTAATATCTGGAAAACGGCTTTATCAAATTTATCCAAATTTGATGCACATTTTTTTTCAAATATTTCCCCTAGTTTTGTATATACATAGTCCAAATTCAAAGACCAATGACGGAGAAACAAGGATGTCGTTTTCTTATTTAAAGTAAAACTTCTACGCCACTGAATTAATTGGTAATATGAATATATTTTATAATGGTCTGAAACATTCCGGATGAAAAAACATTATTTTATTTTTATCGAAAAGTGAATGGTTTACGAGTTAAGTATGAGACATTATTATTAAACAAAGCGTTGAAGTCGGGAAAAATAAAACAAGTTTGGGTGGTCCAGATTTTAATAGACAAACTTCGGGAAAGTTTTAAATAACAAAAATTAACATCACTTTGCTCAGCGAACATAGGCGCAGAAAGCTAGCGTTTATAAGATACAGGGCGTTGAAATTAACAAAAATAAAATAATTTTTTTAAATATCTGGAAAACCGCATCATAATATGTCTCACAACTCGTAAACTATTCACTTTTCGACAAAAATAAAAGAATGTTTTTTCATCCGGAATATTTCGGACCATTATAAAATGTATTCATATTACCAATTAATTCAGTAGCGTAGAAGTTTTATTCTAAATAAGGAAACAACTTCATTGTTTCTCCGCCACTGGTTTTTGGATTTGGACTGTGTGCATACAGAACTATGAGAAATATTCGAAAAAAAATGTGTACCAAATTTGGGTAAATTTGATGAAGTGGTTTTCCAGACATTTAAAAAAAATGTTTTATTTTTGATAATTTCAACACCCTGTATCTCATAAACGGTGCCTTTCTGCGCCTATGTTGATAGAGCAAAGTGATGTTAAGTTTTGTTGTTTAGTACTTTCCCCGAAGTTTGTCTGTTAAAATCTGGACCACCCTGTATAGTCAGAGACATACAAAATAGTAAAATATTAAATAACGAGCGTTCAAATAAAAACGTGGTCAAGTTGGTTCTGAAAATTTGGACGTAGGGCGTAGCGTATAGCAAATGAACTTAAACGTCATCTGTCAAAGCGCTATGTCGCCGCTATTAATTTGAATATTTTCGTTTTAAAAAGCGTTTAAAATGGTGTTTTCTCAAGAACAAAGTGTTTATCATAGAGTCCTATACTTTAGAAATGGACGCAAGATTGATGGAATATGGAAGTATTCTATTGAGGAATGTTTCATAGAATTTCAAATTCAATTTCCCGGCGTTGTTGAGTACAAAATTTTTCAAAGTGCAGTTCAGCGTTGTGTTAATGTTTTTCGTGAAACGGGCAGTGTAACAAGAAAAGAAGGAAGCGGGCGACCTAAAAAGCGGACTGAAGAATTAAAAGAAAATGTCCAACAAATAATGGAAAATGCGCCAAGAACTTCTGTACGTGTTTTATCACAAATGGTGGGAGTATCAGTCGGTACCTGCCACACAGTGTTAAAAAAAGATTTGTTTGTTCTCCTTTAATTGTTTGTTATTGTTATCACGATTATTCTTTAAAATAAAGTTATATAGTCATTAACGTTATTGAAACTGACAGCTGCTATACAGCTCGTTGAGAAATGAGGTTAAGTTGGTCGCTATAAGCTACTCCCTACGTCCAATGTGTCAGAGTCAACTTCGACCACGTTTTTATTTGAACGCTCGTTATATGTAATAATTACAAGAAATAAAAGTATAGATACAGATAAAACATTATAAAGATTTACCTGTACAGCAGTTTTCAACAGTGTCATACTAAATTTAGGCAGACGCAAATAACTAACATTTCGAGTATCGTAAGAATGAATGCCATAGTTACTTTTAATGTTATTTTTATTTTTATGTTTTTCTAAGAGCCGATATATGAAAAGAGATGGTAGCGGTTAAAAAAATTTACATTTACAATCATTTTGATTACTCTTTTTGCATCTCAAATGCGTGTACAACAGACGACGAATTTTCACAGACAGTAATACCATAACGCAAACGGGAATGAAATAAATAATAGATTTTTTCAAAGAGTATTATAACTAGAGCAGACTTTAAAATACTTTTGTTAAATAACGTAAGATGACCAGCATAAGCGATCTTCAGTGGTCAAATGCAACAAATCACCTTGTAATATAATTGGTGGAAAAAATTATAGGTCGACATTTATCTTAATTTAATTTAAGATTGTTATTTACGAACCACTCTATCTATATATTGTAAAGAAATTACATTTTTGAAACCTAAAACAAATAAAGATGACATCAGCATAAACAATACATATCTCGAGAGACTAAAAGGAGAAAATATCATTCATATAGATTATAAAAAGGGGGACTCCAGGACAGATTTATATTTGGCCGCGCAATGTTCTAATATTCATTTAAACTGATTGATATCACCTGAAGTGGCTCTACGAGTATATGTAGGTGAACGTGATAAGAGTTTTAATCTGTTATTTCTAGTGCACAAAAGTTGACATAGTCATAGTTAAAATTGTACAGACCGAATCTGACCCTTGTGTACTATTTACATAGATACTATAAAAATGAACAACTTCAAAATAATTTATTTTTACAAGGATTTGGAAGTATTTAAGAGCAACCAACACGTGTTTCGTAAAACAGATACACTAATGTGCTTAAAACTTACACAAAAAACGAATATTTTTAATTTTAAATAATGTAAAAATATAACATTAGCCGTGTTATTCCTAATGCTCATGCTCGGAAAGAATAGCCTCATACGGAGGTGAGCTCTTGTTGATATGTTGTCGCTGTCATTATTAGCGTATTTTCTCTTGTTTTATTTAATCTTATCATTTTCTAGTTCTACTAAGTATTGTTACTGTTTTTCTTGGTGTTGTACTGCGTCAGTGTGTTTATCGAATGTTTTTTTCTTCAAGTGGTTTATTATAGACGAACTCTTAACCTTAACCATAACCAAACTTTCCTTAAATGATATCCTGATGCCAGGCTACTTCGCTTACATGAAATTATCTTTAATGCGCATGCTCAGTACAGTGATATAATTTTTAATTTATTAATTCCTCTAAATGTCAATAGTTTGTCACTTGGGGTTTGAAACTTTTTAAATATTTCTAATATTTCCAGAATATCGCGATATTTAAGGTCATGACAAAGAAAACATTTTTTTCGCATTTATGTCCAAGGTACATACTACTAAAAAGGTGTATTCAGTTTGAAACTTTCAAACAACATTCTGCTTATACATTGTTCTATAGTAGGATCATATTCGATGCAAAGTAATAAATCATTGCCTGTCAATGCAGTACGCTTTTAAGGGTTTTAGAAATTGAATAATTTCTTTATACATTATGAAGGGACAAGGTGATCAGTTCACATCTGGCACTCTTGTTCCTACAAAAATTCCTTTATTTTCATAAACTATTTATTTTAAATGTAATTTATTATAAATCCAATTTGTTTTTTAAATTCCACATATGTACTACATTTTACCTCTGTACGCGCCACTGTTGTTTACTTATTTTTTGAAGGCGCTCTCGAATTTACGGCAAAGCTCGCCAGGTTAATATTTGACGTATAACCGACCACTTCGTACACTCGATGCACCTGGGCGACTACAGCTACTACCAAAACACAGTACGTATACAGCGGTATTTCAGATTTTACATTCAATATCATTTTAAATTTGAAATGGTTCACCTTACGCCTCCTAAAAATGATGACACGATTTTCCTTTGATAAAAGACCGACAACTTTTTGCTCTACTTTGCATCGAATACGATCCTACTATACAGTAAAATATAATAAATTATAATTAAACACAATTATCAACAACACACATTTATTTATTAAAAAAACATTTATTTCAAATTCTTATTCTCTGTCATTCGTCATTCAAATTACCACTTGTCGTGGATAAATGAATTATATCTATTACGCTTCTGACAATTTGTTTTCAGTACTTTGACAGCTTATCAGTATTCACCCTCAATAATGTCAGTAATAATTCAAAATAATGATAGTATTATTGATCATTCCAGGTACCTAGTATGACTGTCTGCTGTAGGTACACTTCGTATTAGTATTAGCCATAGATTATTTATTTCAAAATAGCTGCAATCAGTGCACGTATCCAAAACAGGTCAAAGTATGTACCTACTTATAATTCAGCTCTTGTAGGAATCGTATATTTGAACGTCATGATATATCTTGAAAATAAAAAGATTTTCGAGCGGCAGTATGTGAATCTGTTATTTTGGTAGATCCAAAGCCGGTCAAATTAGGATAAATTTATTAAATTTGAAAATCATGCTGAAGAGATTTGACTTAATTTTTAAATATTTTTTTTTCTGGAGCGGAAGGAAGTCACACTTTCAAATGTTTGTACACTTTTTTATGAAAAATTCAAGTAATTAGTCCTATTAGCCTTGGTACTATCAGAAAGGAGAAAGAAACGGCATTCAACTTTTATTTCTTATGGGCACCATACTGGCCCAGATATTCTTCAAATTAATAAATAAGGGGGTATGCGGCACATCTCGCTCTTTTTCATATAAACATTGTTGGTCAACAATAACTTAAACTTGATTTGTTTCGTTCAGAGTTTAGAGTGTTGGTTGCATATTTTGTTCTCCAAATTTGTAGATTTTTTGAAAAGTTAATAGTGGATGTAAACCATAGCGTGTGGGACATCATCTTCAGCTCAATTCAAAAATGTTTATATCCAATATACACGGTGTAAGAAGTTTGACTGACATTAGTTCAGCATGACATAGAGTAATCATAAATGAACCAAAAAGCTGTGTATTACAAGGGCGTAAGATTAACAGTTTTCAAAATCCAGCGAGTATTAATATTGGGGAGTTTCATCACAACGTCACACAACGCTTAACCTAATGTTACACAGCTGATGCACACCACGTGTGCTCGCGGCAGACTTGTCCTTCGGAATAACAAAAATGTAAACAACTTTTATTGTGAAACATTTAGTAAATTTCAAGACAATTGTTTTGTTATAAAATAAAATGTATTGATTTTGTAGTATGAAGATAGCGTTGCGTTTAAATTTTAGCTTGATTTTTAGTAATTATGAAAGATTACAATGTTATAAACAATATATATTTTTAAATACGTCTACTGTACAACAAATATAAAATTACATTGTGGTTAATAATGTTCTTTCACGTATTATATTTTGCAAACATTGGTTCAAATCCCTAATCTATGGTCGGCAATTATTTGTACTGATGAAGCAAATTTCTCAAGAAATGCAATAGGAATTTTCACAATAGCCATGCATGGACTGAATGATACCCACATGAGGTATTTCGTTTTCAACATCAACATCAGTTTCAACGTTTGGATTGGGACTGTGAGTGACTGGCTAATTGGACCGATATTTGTCCAGGAAAACATACCGGTGAGGTGTATGAAACTTTTTGAAGCAATCGCTACCTCAATTGCTATAGAATATAGCTTTGACAATGAGAAATTTAATATGGCTTCATATGATGGTACACCGGCACATTTTAGTGTAGCTGCTCATGAGTTTTTTAACTGTAACTTATTAAGATCGCTAGATTTGTTAGGGGTGGACCTGGCTTATGACCTGCTCGATCGCCAGACTGAAATCTCTCGGATTTTATCTTATCGGGCCATCTGAAGTCATTTGTTTTCACTAATCTAATGGAAAATTAATAAGATTTGAAAAATGTGTAGTTGGTGGGTATAATTTAATAAGAAACTTCTGTTTTTGAAAAAATTCGGTAGTTAATGAAGCGAATATTTTCTCCATTTATTGTAGATTAAGAAACTGCATGTAATAAAATATTTTTTCTGTCTAAAATCTTTTATCGGCAGCTTTTCGAATATAATCAAATGACAAAATATTCTTAAAAAAAACAGTATCACCAATTTAATTACTTATATAAGAAAATTTTTGTATTTTATTGCATCGACTTACTTACATGTTTTTGCATAAGTTTACACAACTTCTGTTACTCTTGCTACCTAATGTTTACACAAGTTGCCCTAATGTGGACGCTCCTTTAGAAGGCCCAAAACGCCGCCTGAAATCAACAAGGGACGAACCCTTTTACCGGAAATAAAGCCGGCACTTCTCCTATTACTGCGAGAACGAAGTGTGGTCCGAAACAAAATAAAAATAATCGAAATAGTGTGTCCCACGGGACTGAATATAAACCGCAAGGACTTTGCGGTATCCACCCGAACGAAATTTACCGGCTAATTTCGCCCGTTCTGAGAGCAGCAGCTTTAATGTGTCGGGGACTTCTTTATCTGCGGCATTAATCCCCTTTCTTTCTCCTTTTCGTAACGCTGCCGAATTTACGACGGTGGATATGAGAATTCGGCGGAGCTCCTGAGAAGCCCCGTAAAAATCGGCCGCAGCATTTCTTATTAAATTTTATCTGGCTTTTTAATGATGATTTACGGTTGTTACCTGAACGTACTTGTTTTAAAAACCCTCGAAATCCAACGCTGCATATTGGGGAACATGATAGGGCTATTTTTAATACTGCAACGCATCAGCACATATTTTTGCTATAAGTGCTACACTGTATTCCTGAACTCTACGAAAAGTAGATAGAAGCAACACAACGTTGACAAGTTGACGTATTTATGTCGATTTGTTATTTTCACAGACGGCGTTTTTAAGTGTATTTAATTCATATTTTTAGTTAGCTATGACGTATTCAAGTGAAATTGGCGGTTACACGAATAGTGCAATGTTAAATATGTTAGAAACGTATTTTCTGTGCAATGAAGGTCACAAGTGGTAAAAATTCTATGGATTGGTAGAGATCAGAGAAGTGTTTCAAATGAATTGTAGTCTAACAACCCTAGGTTCGACAAAAAATAAGTAAACGCGCAGTTGTGGCCAAAAACATGTGATCGTCATAAGGAATACCTACGTTGTGTGTATTTATTTTTTATTGACCGGAAGGCGCTGGCTACTAACTTTTTAGAGGGGATGTATGGTTTAATTATATAAAACAAAAGCAGAGTAAATACACCTAACTTTTATTGACATACAATTCAAATTAAACATGTGACAAATAGAAAGAACAACAAAAACATTAACAACCATTAAACATAAAAGGAGAGTGCCAGGCTCACCTAGAGCTCCTGCGGGGAAAGAGCATGGCAGAGAAACCCACGATCTTTGCTCTCACCACCCAAATATAAATACAAAACAACCGCTAACCAAAGGAATAAATTAAGATCCTTTGCTAATGATAATCAAAACTGGACTTATTTAATTTATCACTAAATGTCATCTCACTCAAGTCTGACATACACACTTCCAAGTAAAACTGAAGAGGTTTTAGTAACAATAATAGCAACAACAACAACAATAAAATAATAATAATAGCAATAATAATAGGGAAGGTACTGGAGTCCCATAATACGGGAGGCTATCCAGCTAAAGTTGAGATATCGGGAGAACAACAACAATAATAACAATAATAATAATCATGGGTGAAAATGTTAGTAAATTCAACAAAGCTCTTACATACGTATGACATAAAGTGAGCACAAGAAATCAAAGAACAACGTAATCAAGATAAAACAAGTTAAATGTGAAACAAAGAAGACACGACAATATATACATATTCCAACATGTAATAAATCATGAACAATCTTGAATAACAATTGTAACAATTTTATCTTAGAAAAATATACGCCCCTGAGCGTAAGACAATGAAGGCTAAACATATACAGAATTATTATCATGAAACATCTATATTTTACGTATAACGTAATCGTGGCAAAAACAAGTTAGAAGTGAAACAAAGAAGTCGTTATTGTAATGTCTGGCAATCAGGACAATACATATATTTTTAACATGAAATAAATAATGGGCAAACTTTAAGTATAATTATAACAATTTTACCTTGGAAAAATATATGCCCTTGGCATAAAGCAATGGAAACTAAACTTACAAAGAATTATTATCATGAAACATCTATAATCATCACAATCATAAGATTATATAGAACAATTAACAACAAAGTACTTAAAGAATATTACCTGCTAATTAATAACACTTTAAACAATTAACTTTTCACTACTTTGACACACTGCCCGCCGATCGTCTTGCTACCTATCTGCACACTGTTCTCACTTCAACTGCCTATCTTCAACTATTTAGGTTTCCTTCCAGAATTTCCCCCCTAAGCGCTTGTTTTTTGTGCTTCCTTTTACCGACCGTTAATATTACTTTTTCATTGTTATACAACACCTATGTAACAGGTGACGTCGAAGTTGATAAGATAACTACGGTTATGCACAGAATATAAGTAGGTTTATCGACATAGTAAAGACCAAGAAGTAGTAGATTTGGTGCACAGGGTAACCCGGAAATGATGGTCGGTCGCCATTATGGGAAAACAGAAACAGGAAATATGAAAGAGCAAGAGGAGAGTTTTATGGCAGCATGACATAAGTATTGGATATTGTAAAAGCCCTCTTTTCCTCGACAACTTTTATTGATAAAGTTTTTTCATATCTTCCCTTTCAAAAATTATATGTAGGCGATTTGCAGAGAAAAATTTCAGCATTGTTGTGGAAAGCAAGATACTTTCCATGTTTATATTCATTACGGACAGTTTTTAATTATTTTTGTGCAAATTTACTATATTTATTAAACAAATGAATACGCAGAGAAAAAAATCATATTCTGATTTTTGGGGAAACTCGGTAATATTCGAAATTAGCAGTACAGCTTTATGTAGTTTTATTATTGCCAATAATGAATAAAAACATTGAAAATATATTGCTTTCCATTGCAATGCGGAAAAAATCAGTAACAGGCTTGATTGAACCAGTGATCATCTTCTCTAATTAAGTAAAAATGGTTTATGTCTCTGGATGTAATAAAACAAAAATCATTTTTCGATAAAGCAATCATTTAGGAACTATAGGAACCCCTTAATATTTTTTTAGTACCTTTCTTCGTATCGTATCGTGACAAACTTAATTTTTTCAATTTAATTTAACAAATTCACCGACAACGTTCGATTGCATGTTCACGACGGTAAATAAATACGATCTATGGAAAAAAATACATAAAAACTTGTCAAAAATAAAACTAATTTAATTAATAATTTCATAACCCTTTTACCGATCGCGTTAAAATTTGGCACATTTATTTGGACTATTATGGCGTATTATTTCTTAAAGCTTTAGTCAAATCGATATACTGGGTCATAGGTTTCTCCGGTTACCTCTCACTTTTAGAGGTTAAAACTTTTGCAGTGGTCGTATTTTTTAAAACGGGCAGCGACATTAAAAAGGTCGTTTCATTTAAAAAAAATGTCTCTTGAGAAAATCGCCTACAGAAAGCCATTCTTGAGAAAAATGGCATGATTTGCAGATCTGTACGTTTCGGTTTGCGTAACAGTGTCACAGATTTAAAACTTTGAGTTCAGTACGCGATGAAAACAAGATGTTGATTGCTGTGGCTGTCGGGTAATGTCGTTATTGTCGTATTTCTTTAGGATTGTCATCGCTCCACACATGCAAATTATGAAGTGTCCCCAGTGTATCAAAACAACTAAATGTATTTAAAAGTAATGTTCACAAAACTATTTACTTACAAAAAGCAACTTCTTCGGCCATTTCATTTAACTCCTTCCTACTCAAGAACTTGAAAATTTAGATCCCAACGCACGTTTACAATTTGGCCGCTGGTCGGTGAATTACTTCGCAGAAGATAATAATTTGCTTCAAAAATTGTTTTGTACCGACGAATCTTGTTTAACAAGGAACGGAGTTGTAAATTTTCGTAATTTGCGTGTGTTGGGTGATGAGATTGTATCGGTGAAATTTGCGGACACCCTGTATATTTGTTAGTGTCTGTAGTCGTGTCGATGTCGTGGCGGCAAACTTTTCAGTTTAAGTATTTTTTCAAGTTTTTGCAAATATTTTGACTGAAATCTAGGTTGGCTCTGAGAAACAATCACATACGGATTATTTAACATTTTTTTATTTTAATTAAAATGAAAATAATCGAAAATTAAATATTATTCACTCAACGGTAGGGGTATTTTATTTAAACAAAACACTTGAAACATGAAACATAAAAACAAACGATGAAATAACCAATACTCATCAATAAACATCAATAGAGATAAATTGTACAGCTTGTCTATTATAAGAACTAGTCGAAGTTGTCCACATCTCTTAGATGGTAAGTAGTTATGATAGCTACTGCATTTCTCTATCTCGAATAGTTCTTTCCTTGATGCCATGGACGTTGCATAAACTTAATTTTCAATGAAGCCCCAAGCAAATAAATCTAAAGGATACATATTTGGAGATCGCGCGGGCCAAACGAAAATACTTACACAAATCGAAAGAATCAACTTTACTGTGAAATGATGACAGATACTAAAAATATTAAGAGACATTGTTCGTTCATGATTGATTTATCGAAAAAATTATTACTGCTTTTATTTCCAGGGCCGTACTATTTTTTTTTACCAAATTACTGGTACTGATTCACAGACCAACAAAATTTAACTTTCTTTGGAAGCAGAAACTTGAATATATTTGTCCGAAGGATTTAAGTGCGCTGAATTCGAATCTGGCAGTAGAATTGCTCTATCACGTCAGGTTTTTGAGATATCCTAACCTAAATGTGCAAAAAACACTGGTTTTTCGTCATATTTGAGGTTATGTAGTAATGCCATCTATTCTTTTTCAATAAATTAATACATTGAATCTAAAAGTACAAGGCTCCCTCCTTCTAATGCCGTTGAGTTTGCTCAAATATCTTTTTTTTTCGTTGCGATATCACATGTTGAAATTTTTAAGTTTCTTAATATGCGAAAATCGACTAAGGATCCCTTAGACATCAAGCAGTCGATTGCAAATCAGAAACTCCATACCCATACGGTTTGTGGGTTTGGAGTTGGTGGGCTTGGGGTTTGTAAGCTTGGAGTTTGTAGGTTCGGGTTTTGTGGGATTGGGGTTTGTGGGTTTAGGGATTGTGGGTTTGGGGTTTGTGGGTTTGTGGATTTGGAGTTTGTGAGTTTAAGTTCGTATGTATTGAAGGTTTCTGAGTATGAAGTTTCTGAACTGCAATCAACTGTTTACCGTCTAAGGGATCCTTAGTAGAGTTTCGCATATTAAGAAACTGATAAACTTAGAAATTTCAACATGTGATATCTCAACGAAAAAAAAAAAAGATATTTGAGCAAACTCAACGGCATTCAAAAGAGGGAGCCTTGTACTTTTAAAGTATATGTATTTTTCTTTTGAAAAAGAATAGATGGCATTAGTACATACCATCAAATATGACGAAAAACAGTGTTTTTTGAACTTTTAGGCTGATATAGATAAAACCTGACGTGATAATGCAATTCTGCGGCCAGATTCGGATTCAGCGTACCAAAATCCTTCGGGAATGCATATTAGTGTGTCTGCTTCTTGACCCTTGTTGACCCGTGTTATCCTTTAGTTAATTTAGAAACTTGTTATTATTACTCATATTAGTCATGTATCTTCTGTACAAAATTTATATATATATTTAATAGTTTGGAAATTAAAAAATAAAAACATTTTTCTTAAAAAACTTTAATATCTTCTATCTCAAAATTGAAGAACGTTAGGACCTATGTTTATACGAACCTATTGCATTAAAATAATATTCTCTGTACAATGTTAAAGTCTTGATCAATAAAAATGGAACACCCCATATACAGTTCTTTTCCAAGTAACTAAAATGTATTTCCTCTCAACCATAAAGCCCATCAAAAAACGCAACAATTCAAGTAGAACATCTCACCCGGCGAAGACGCCGTACCGCTCCGAGTAATAGAACTTGCGTTGCACAGGAAACATCGAGTACAAAGAAATGTATATCCTCTTATTACGGCGATACCAGATAATAGCTGAAGACAATAAGCAAATATAAAGGATGCACAAAGAATGGAGGTTTGCAAATTACATAGTTGAAATTCCCCGTCACGCTCTCCGACTTGAGAGACCACCCGGCCGGGCCGGCACTAGAAGAGACTTCACGTGCGACCAGAAACAAAAGAAACGGCATTTTTTTGCGAAAAAAAACAGTCGTCCTTTGTAGCCAACCAACACCTTACAGATGGGATCGGTTCGTTCTTTGGACTGGTACTTATTATTTATGTTGTGCTTATTGTTATTCGGCGTGTAATTCCGTTTTTCTTCTCGGGAAAGGCTGGTTTAAATACGGGATGATTCGCAAAAAAGGGTTCCAATTTGTTTGGTAGTTATTAGAGACTTTAATGTGCAAGACTACGGTTACAATTACATACTTATACCACAGGATATGTAAATCAGCAAATTCAAATGAGAGTAAATCGTAAGACGTGCTTGGCAAGCTGCGCATGATTTTAAATCTGCGTAGATCCTCCATATTTCGCCATCTGTGTGTAATAAACAAAAACATATTTAACATTTTGCGGTTTGGAAATCGTATTTGATAAAAGAACCCCGCACAAAATCAATGGAAAATGGGTCCCAGTTGATTTTGCTGAAATTGCAGTATGTTATAATTTTTGACTTTCTGATCAAAAGTTGTCATGGGGCCAAACTAATCCTATGAATAATTTCAGACATAAAGAGGGAGAAGTATGTGATTTTGGCTGTAGGACTGAGTAAGCTTCACGAAGTTTCAAGTTGATGGATTCAAGAACTGAGGCATGCAGTGAATTTTGACCAGTAGGTACAATGCTTTTGGGGTCGCTGAACCTGTATTCGAGGATAGCTTAGTTATCTAAGGTCACCTGGAGGTCAGGTAAAGGTCGTTTCATGGTCAAACTGAAGAAAAGACTTGTATTGAATTTTGACCAGTTAGGTTTTTGGTCTCGCAGAATCTGAATCTGGAGATAGCGCAACCCTAAAGGTCACCTTCAAGTCAATTCAAGGTCATTTCAAGATCAAACTAAAGAAAAGGCTTGTATTGAATTTCAACCATTGCGTATATAAGTTTTTTTTTAGGGGAACACTGAATTCGGGGATAGCTTAGCCCTACAAGGTCACATTTAGGTCAAATCAAGATCATTTGAAGGTCAAAGTTAAGAAAAGGCCTTTCACGTATGTTAACCTGTAAGTATGTATGCTTTTGAGGTAGCTGAACCTGAATTTGGGGAAAGCTTAGCCTTATAAGGTCACCTGAAAATGAAGTCAAGGTCACTTCATTTGACTTAATCTCAATCAAGCCACGCAGGTGACGTTATAGGGCTAAGCTATCCCTGAATTCAAATTCAGCGACCTCAAAAGCATACATACTTACAGGTTGACATTCGTGAAAGGTTTTTTCTTCACTATGACCTTGAAATGATCTTGACTTGACCGAAGTGTGACCTTGTAAGGCTAAGCTATCCCCGAATTCAGTCTCCCGCTCGTGAAAGGTCTTCTC
Organism: Anoplophora glabripennis; assembly: GCF_000390285.2. Taxonomy (NCBI): domain Eukaryota; kingdom Metazoa; phylum Arthropoda; class Insecta; order Coleoptera; family Cerambycidae; genus Anoplophora; species Anoplophora glabripennis. The sequence goes on from NW_019416783.1 coordinate 127,445, forward strand.
TTTACTATGACCTTGAAATGATCTTGATTTGACCGAAGTGTGACCTTGTTGGGCTAAACTATCCCCGAATTCAGTTCCCCCCAGAAAAAAAACTTATATCCGCACTGGTTGAAATTCGATACCTTTTCTTTAGTTTGATCTTGAAATGACCTTGAATTGACTTGAAGGTTAGGGTTAGGGTTACGCTATCTCCAGATTCAGATTCTGCGAGCCCATCTAAAAATGCATAAAAAAATTTAAATTGCAATTATGCAAAGACTAATGGACCGACAGCGCCTGCCTTGAACACTTAAAGTTGATATAATTATCTACTTCTGTGCCAAATTTCAGCTCTTACTCTTCATAAAGGACAAAGTTACGAATTTTTGAAAAAAATCCCGAATTTTCCGGTTTTTCCGGATTTTCTCCGATTCTAATCAACAGATGCAATCGCTCGGCCTCTCTTTTTCTTCGAAATTTAATTTCCTACAACTTTTCCATTTACGAATTGAGATTGCTCTAGTAGTTTCGTTTTATAAGCAAAATACTAAAAAAACGCGTTTTTCTGCACTCAAAATGTTAATAACAAATTAATTAATGAGAGTTGCGAGTCAAAAACACATCAAAGTATATCTGCGGACTGTCCTAAATCCTAAACACACCCACAGGTGATATGTTGTTAGTATTTTTGTCAAGGTATGACTATTTTTGCTCTATTGATGGCCTAAACGGTAACAAAAGGACAACGCTTAATTCTAGTGTCTGCCAATGGTGATATGGGTTTTATCTCGAATGCGTTACTGACTTTTTTGTACTCAGGCAGTGACTGGTGACTATCATTGAGACGTGAATATTGAAAGTTAATGATTGAATGAAAAGCTTATTCCAAAATTGCCATTACATAGTGTTTAGTCAAAAATTAGAGAGGAACTTTGGATGTGGATGAAATAATTGATCAAATTATTATAAATTTAAGTTTAAACGGTTATAACGTCATTTGTTGATTTAATATGCATAATATTTACCAATCAAATATTGTATTCAAATACCATATGTAACAATTATAAGAGCAAATACTATATTTTTTGGAGTACTTTGTGATAAACAGGCAGTAATAAACACTTATCTATCTAATCGAACAGGTATGTAGGTACTCCATTAATCATATTCCTAATTTATCTCACACTAACTAATCCTTACTTCCTCTCCAGACTTTTACTGCGAGTTACCTACTACCTCATTCTACATCAAGGCCTTCTTTTTAATTTGCACATTTCAGGCCTCAAGTGAAATTTGTACAGTTGTACATTTCAGTGCACTATATGATGTGATTGTTCTAAAATCTACATAAGTTATTTTAATAATATAGTAATATGAAAAAGTTTTTATCTTTTATCAAATTTAGAGTAGTTTACGGAAAGGATATGATACTTTGAACTTTGTACGCTTATTATAAGTAAGTCTATGATTATATTCTTCATAACAATTTTTTATTTTTGTACTGAATGCTAGAAATATACGCCAATAAAATGATATGTTGTAACTGATTATAATTCAAAGTTCTTGAAACTAAATACGAATGGGTACCTATTCTTTCGTATTTTGTATCAGTAATAATAATAATGTTTACAATTGATACTAAATAGGTACCAAAAAACATTAATATTTTCAAAAGATTAATTTCATTGCGTTTTCGAGTGTTGTTGGAATATTCAATTCAGTTTGATTCAACCGTTTCTTTTTATTTCTATCCGAATATAAGCTATTACGTAGAAGCAAAAAGTTTTATAGATGCGTTTCCAAAATCTGGTACTTTAGAGGACTGATATGCATCTATCTCGGGATATAAGGTGATTTTTATTTTGAAATTTTGTAAAAATAAGCCGAACAAAATTAAATGGTACGAGTACTAGGTATGTTTTATATTCTTTCCGGCCTTCGACCTTACAATTTTTAAAAAGAGAGCAACACAAAGCCAGGAACTGAGACGAGCCATCAACGTCCTGAAACGGTTTGTTTTCAGAATAAAACTCCCGTTAATATTCCGAATTTCCCATATTAACCACGGTCGTTATAATTTTCGTAAGACTCGCTTATGATCTTATCTACATCCGATTCGCATACCAAATGGCTCGAGATTTATTCTGCAGTGTTACACCCTGCTCTTCTACACCGGCCGCCAAAAGTTAGGACCTAATGAATGAAAATGGGAAAATATGTAGAGTATTGTGTAACTAAGTACATAAAATCTTAGGATGATGTTATTGCTTGAGTTATCTCGAGAAGAAATGTTCATAAAAAAGATGTCCTAAATGGTTTAGTTTTCAAAATGTAGGGTGTTAAATTTTCATAATATGGGTACCAATTTTATAAAAATATTTCGTTAGATGTTTGACTTAGATTTATGAAATTTTTACTAGTTTATTAAATAAAAGTAAAAATTCACTTCTGAGTTATTATATAAAATGTAAAAACAAACAGTAACTGGAGTACAAATTCCTCTTGTTACTCACAGAAAATTCAGATAGATTTTTTTGTAGATCTTTAATAACCATTGTACTTATTTAAATTGTATTTCTAAAAAGAATCTATAGTTTGTTGCGAAAAAAAGTAATTTTATGGTTTATTTTCGATATATTCGACAATGTGATAAGTTTACTTTGTCTTTCAAATAAAATGGAAGAAATCTTTTTTTTTATACAATGAGGATGTATCATGTCATTGACGAAATCCAGGTGTTCTTAATGATGGTTTCGAATATCTTCTTTATTTCCTTCATTTCAGTGAATATTTCTTTTAGTTATTGTCATTATCACAAATTTCATAAATCCGAGTCGAATAACATCTTCGCTATTTTTACGTAAATCTAAATTTTCGATTTCGAAAGTAATTACAATATAAAGTTAATATAACTAATTTGTATTTATACAGGGTGATTCAGAAAGACCTCCCGCGTAAATTCAGGGGGTGATAGTACTACAAAAAATAAGAATTTTTTGTCTTATAAACTATATGTCTGTCTCCTCTTGTTTTCGAGATACAAAGCGACAAATTAAAATTTTTTACATAGAATTTTTACGAAAATTTCGAAACGGTGGCACCCTCTGTGCAGGTATGGTAGGGTTGAAGAATGTTGGCTTGGGTCAATGTGAGAGATTGACACCGCACCGGTTGGCATTTGACCACCCCCCTAATTAATGAGGTTTTCCAGCTTTACCTCATTCATGCACTGAATGGTGGTTAGGGCCTACCAACATAAGTCGTTCCTGGGCGCAAATGCGGCCTGCCTAATAATAATATGCCGCAATTATTATTAATTTCTAATGTACAATTTTATTATTCTAAAAATAATGTAGTCTTGTTAGAAGTTCCTAATGTGGACGGTTTTCGAGAAAAAAGGCTTTTAATTGAACTCTTACAATACTACGGTGTAGAAAATAAGTGACTTTTCTCAAAGTAGGCTTATGTCAAAACTTATTGATGGATGTCTCATAAACAACGCATACATTCTCAGTAATATTTTAAACTCTAATTAACTTTATATCAAAATTTTAGTGATTGTTAGTGACTGTAGTTAGTAATGACTAATTACAATCATTAAAATTTTGATTTAAAGTTAATTAGAGTTTAAAATATTACTGAGAATGTATGCGTTGTTTATGAGACATCCATCAATAAGTTTTGACATAAGCCTACTTTGAGAAAAGTAATTTATTTTATTCACCGTAATATTGTAAGAGTTTAATTAAAAGCCTTTTTTCTCGAAAATCTTCCACATTAGGAAGTTCTAACAAGAGCACATTATTTTTAGAAAATAAAATTGTACATTAGAAATTGGAGCCCGATTGGTAAAAAACCTAACCTTAGAAAAATTAGAACCTAAAATGTAATATGAATGTAGCGTAACTAGCGCCCTATGAAATATCCAAAAAATAATTAGACCAGCGTATTTGACGTCCTTAAAAATCCCGGAATATGTAAAAAATTTTATTTTGTTGCTCTATATCTCGAAAACAAGAGGAGACAGACATATAGTTTATAAGACAAAAAATTCTTATTTATTGTCGTACTATCACCCCCTGAATTTACGGGAGGTCTTTCTGAAACACCCTGTATTTCATTATACTACTGATGTTGTTGCCTTTGGGAGCGGACATAATAATACGCACTTATCTGAATTTACTACAATCTGAATCGTGGATTTCTTTACAGCTGTTTTTGTACTAAGTTTTATCTTTTGTGAAGCAAGCATTAATATCTACATGACATTCTAGCTATATAACATAATATAATATCGCGATAAAAAATAGATAGATAAAAAATAAGATGATGTCACTTACTTATTAGTGAAAATAATACCCTTTTCTGCTTTTCCACTGTCACAAGTTAATGTAGACTTAATGAATTTAATTCGCAAATAATTTAAATACTAACAATTGAAAGTACTGGTAACATTGTTTTAAGCGATTACAATTAATTTATACTTGTCAATAATACTCACTATACACTATACAGCGTGTACCAGAAAAACGAGGACATCCTGGGATTAAAATATGGCAATATACTCCAACTTATCTTATGTTAAAAAAATAAAGCCTACTCGTAGTAGATGTAGCCAATTGAATGAGGCAATATAAAATATTTTTTTTAATATCCTTGTAAAACTTTTAGATAAAATTTCTTACTTTGTGAAAGTTCATGTTTATTCGAGCGTATTATGTTTTTGAATATGTAAGAAAATAACGCACAGGGTGTTATTTTTTTGGTATACCAAAAAAATAAATGACCACTTACATTAATTTGTTCACTGATAGTTTTGCTTGAAATTTAAAAAATATAAGATACAGATTGCTGTAATGAAAAGCAAGGTAGATTTGATTCTAACCTAAAATCGAACATGAAATGTTTCTCTTTATTGCGAAAAAGCGGGACAAAAAAAGCAGACCGCGCGCCTTATCTACGACCACAACTTCACAACTCCAGAAGTTCTCAAACAGTTTGACAATTTTGGTTATTATTAATTTTAAGCACCGTTTTAATTGTTGCAAATTCCTATTATTAATACATTCTACCTCCCATTAAATAATTCTCCAACCGAAACTCCAAGTTTATAAAACTTGTTTGCAAGTTGATCTAAACCTAAACTGTCGAACGAAATCCCTTATTTCCTGAAACAGTCTGTAGTTCTATGTGCTGTCTTATGTATTACACTGTTTTTATACATGCAGTCAGTGATACAGTTATGATGTCAGATAAGAAACATTTTCGGTTTGTAAAATTTTTTCAGTATAATTAATTTTTTCGTAACCAAAGAGTGCGCTGAAAGAACAGACAAATATTTAACTTTTATGTTCAAACAGCACTCAATTCTTATAATTTTTCAAGTTTCTGTGTCAACACAACGAAGCAATCTGCCTGAAACCTAAGAGAACTTTGTATTTTTTGACCCTCTTTCGAATCTCTCGAGGATTTAATCACATTATCAGCCATCTCACGGCCGCGCAGCCGAGTAGTTATTAAATTTAATCTGAATAACGATTCCGAGCTCTTCCCTAATTCGCGTTCTACAATGTACCCGCGATCCGGCGAGACGTTATCTCATATTGAGCGGATCGGGGATTTCGCGAAAGACACCCATCTCATATAATATGCCCGACTGGAGGTGAAGGACCATGAACACATACGACCGACGAGGATTCTATTTCCAGATAAATTAAACTCGGTCGCATGATGAGCACGTCGGATTAAGTTCGGTGTTCTTTTTTCGCGTCGGAATACGAGCAGAAATGAGGGCTTAAGTGCAGTCCGTGTAGACAGCGATGAGATATCCCTTAATTAAACTGTAATTGGGTATGATTCCTGTATGAAGGTACGGATTATGACGGAACACGACGATTTACAAAAAGAGACTCGGATGCACATCTGATGAGTGCTTAATAAGTCCGAGACCGGCGCAGCGGATAAGTCTGAGAAGATTTTAATGAATGATCCTCAATATAGGAGAAACGAGAAAGCAAGTTGGGGGCGTTCTGGAGTTGAATAATTTTGGGGCTAGTTACTACGTTGACCATTTAGCTACTCTTCTGACCGACAAAGGAAATACTGTTGTCATTTTGGAAAGTGCAGGGTACATATCCAAAGTGGAAAACATACTATGCAGAACCCGGTGTGTAAGACCAAGAAAAACCCAATCAAGAAAATTGAAAAAGATGTGATGTAACGCCTCCTGTGGCTCAAGAGGAGGTAACGCATAACGTTCCCAAGGAACTCATTTCGAGTGATTCAAGAGCACCCCAACTTTATTACCTTCTAAGGTGCATATTCGAACGTTCGACTCTGGCCAAGATCGAACGTAGTTAGATCAGCCACGAATACTTCAAAAACGTTGAAATTTTATTGACAAGATCATGGAAATTCAACTAGATTCCTAGTTAGTTTTATTGTCAAGTCGTTGTTCACAAAGTGCGCCAATTAAAGATGTTCCGCAAGAACTTCATCTAAGGCCAATCGCAGAATACAAGGACGAGAATTCAGTAGACTTGCCAAAAATGTGCACCAGATGGACCTTTAGATTAGTTTTATGAAGAATCGGAAGAAGCAACTATAGTTCCCGATTATCATTTGCCCCAGCAAATACAAGAGAGTCAGCAAGTCTAACGTCAAAGTGTTAATTCAGATTTGTTGAGGATATGGTTATAACAACAGAGATTCCTCATCCCCATCATTTCTCAGTATCTTCAGCATGGAGGTAGAAGCTAAAGGTACCTTGCCGTTCTTAGAAGTACTTTTCAATAAAAAATGGTAAAAAAAGGTATTATAATTTGGTGCAGAATCCACTATTGAAGTTTGTCCGAGAAAGAATAACTGAAAGAGACAAACAAACCTAAAGAGCACAAAATATCTAAAAGTTATATGATGGTTATATAGTAGTAAAATAAATTTTTTTGCATTACAGACAAATTACGGTTTCGCCATCTCATGTTTACCTACAGAAATGTGTTGGGCGGTGAATTTAAATTATTTAGGGAATTATTTGCAAAAACTATTGGTTTGTTTTTACTATTGTCTTCTACAAACTTCGAATTTATTAATACACCTACTAATAAATAATAAATACTGAGTTGTAAAGACAACAATTAAAAATTAAATAAGTTGGTATGATGTAACTTTATAATATTTACAATCAACACTATATAAATTAGGTAATATTTATTAGACAATAAAATATGGAAATTATTATCATATACTTATTTGTATGCACCTAGATAATTTATGAAAAACAATATAACGTTTATGTATATGTCAATGTTACAACTAATAAATAATTTTGAAAAATAATGATACAGAAAAATAGTAATCCAATGATTTGCTTTTACTGTATTACTATTTTCACTTCTCAAATTACCACTAGCTATCAACACATTAATAGAATAGAAAATATTAAACACTTTTCAAATAATTATTATTTTAGGTATAGATTTTCTTTGAGTTAAAGCGCAATTAAAAAATTCTACAGTTTAGAATTTAAAACCCAGTAAAACCCAGTACAAATGTAATCTCTTGTTTCTATTGTATTGACTTCCTATTGGTTGTTTAATAAAGGACTATTTTGCAGTCATCAAGAAGAAAAATGTGCATCTGAAACTGCTTAACCGCCTTAACTTTGTGAATGTCTTTGCAGCCAAAATTACTTCCTGTAATATTGGCAGACTTTCTTTGCATCGCCATTTTATTAAAATTTATTAGATTTCATGTCCAGACTTATATCAGTAGAGTTCCCCTGATAAAAACATATACTGGTACAAAATATTACTTTCATATAAAAAAAAACAGATGAATATTTATAGTAGAATTGTTTGTCGTTAGAAATTGCGACAAAGGGGACTACTAAGCATATTGTGTCAGATTTAACAAGTAGAAAGGCAAAAACATTGCAATTATTATTACTTGAAGGATAACATCTGTCCTCTTTAAAACTTTTGACTAACGTTATGGTAAACAGGCAAACGGAGAACGAATCCCATGACTTTCTAACCGGCGAGCTTTCAACCATGTCACTGTGTACACGCGACATTACGTAAACCTGGTGTTGGATGGTGTAAGCTCTCGAAGGCTACAACTGATGGGATGGCATGCAAATTGGATACTTCGACACGTTCCGCTGTTACAGTTGAGCATTGCACGAGATTACATTGTTATTAATGCATTAAATCAATTACCGTGGTCGAGAGCGTTTGTTAAAAAAGAATTTCATAACAGGTATCGATCTAACGCCCAGCGGCCAGCGGCAAGTACAAACAATTTTGTGTTTTCAATATTTAACTTAAACGCACGCTTCATGTTCCCACCCATCTACACGGTGTTTGCACAAACAGAAGCGCCTTTGATTCGTTATTATGATAGACAGTGTCCCAAAATTCACGCCAGAATTAATTTTGACTGAAAATGCAGGTTTTTAATTGAAAATTGTACATTTTTTATTGATTCAAAAAGTATACAGTATAGAGTTAAGTATAGGGAATAGCATGTCGGGTAAATGGCTTTGCTGACCGGTTTGCATAAATGAGTCTGTCCAATCGCATCAGCACCAAATAGTGACACCTTGCACATGCATTTGTTTCTCAACATTCGCTCGTGGATTTTCTGAACAGCAATTGCGACATTTTTGTCGATTAACGAAGCCCTCTCAAGATGAAAATGAGCCTCATCGCTAAAGAGACTTTGTTCAGCATCCACTTGTTCCATAATTCATTCAACGAACTCTCTTCCAAATTCAAATCTTGCGTGAATTTTGGAACACCCGACAGATTTTTCATAAAAATATGCAGCGTATACTACGATAACCAAATTAGAATATTTCAGAGACTACTACGATTTAAATTGTCAAAATTTGGTTTTGCAGTTTTTGGGCGAGCATATTCCTTGTAATGAAAGTTAACATTAACTAACTTTGTTCTTTAAATAAAACATTAGGTATATTTTTATTTCATAGTTAAGCTCTAAACAGTTAGAGGATTTTTAAAATTTGCCTAAAATATATTAGGTGTTCTATTGACAATATCGTGTTTTGAGAAGTAAAATTTTTAAATTAGTTATTTTATGGATACCTTTGGAAAGCTGACTGCCTGAACTGGCAACACAAATAGTAGAAAAGTGCTTTCATTGTTCAAGATAAGTACTTTTAAATAAAGTTAAAATTTTCAAAAAATTACAAATATCTTGAAATCATTTTACTTTTGATATAGAGAAGTATTCATATTTATGCCTTAAAAAACGATTAGATAAAAAAATTAATTTAAAAGAATATGGCATTTTGCTTGGAATATGCAAGACAATGACACCATTATTTTTTTTAATAATAATAATAATAATAATAATAATAATAATAATAATAATAATAAATAAATTTTTGTATGAAGAGGTTCTGCACTATGTAAATGTAACAAAAAAGAAAAGAGAATAAAAAAAACAGAACGGCTTACATACATAAAAAAACAAATCACCAGGAACAATATTTAAGCATGAATACATTATGCCAACTGCAAACATATTAAATTAAGAACAGTTCACTCATTTAGAACAAAAGAACGAAGCCTCAAAAAATCTCTCATAAAACCTGCCAACATTCATTATTTTTTTTTACAGAAGACAACCAAAAACCTTCTGATTCAATGATCCCAGTAGTCTCTGAAACAATCTTATTAGTGGTCACAAAGCTTTTTTTAAACACTGACATTAAAGAAGGTTATTGTTTAGAAAAAATTAACATAAAACAATCTTATTGGTGGTCACAAAGCTTTTTAAACACCGATATTAAAGAAGGTTAATGTTCAGAAAAAATTAACATCGATATAAAAAGTGCGGCTGTTTTTACAATGAAAATTCAGGAATTCATAAAGTAATAATAATGGCACCTTGCTATATTTTGTTTTCAAAATCTCACTGGAGTTTAAAAAAGAATGTTATTTCACTAAATATCTTTTCAAAAAATGACGATGGAAGATGGAAGTGAAATAAAATACAAAAATAAAGTTATTTAATTTGGCGTAGATATGAGATACATAAAAAATATTTTTTAATTTTTGAAATGCTAAATTACACTTTTGTCTTATCGATATCTCGACAAATTATTGCACAATAAATCCAAGGGCGGTTTTTGAAAAACTGAATAAATTCTACACAAGGATCTATCATGGTTTTCGAAGAAAATAAATTTTTTTCATCATTCATTTATTAATATGAAAAAGGTGCAAAAAATTACGCACTTTTGTAAAATCTACCGCTAATTTACAAATTTATAGAAAAACTAATGTTGAGGGAAATTTATTTTCACAGTTCAATCTACCCACAATAACCCTGTAAATTGACAAGTTGATACATCAAACCGTTTTTCTGTTCCAAGTGATCAAAGTTTTGGAAAAAATTAAAACTTTTTAAAACAGCCATTTTTCATTCAACCATATATATCTCGGGAACCAATAGTCATACAGAAACCTTTCGAAAATCAAATTGAAGCTGAATAAATAGGCTTACTGACCTCTGTATTGATTGAGTTTGAAACAATTTTCCAGTTCATGGACAGTCTTTTGCAATTTTTTTTCTCGAGATATTTCTTTTGATTGCTCTGTAACCGTAACTCAAAAAAAAATTGCCTAAAAATCTTGAAACCAGGGACTTCAAGCTTCAAAATGCTTTTTTGTTTACCTCGATATGACCATTTTTCACGGAGATACAACCGTTCGAAAATAACGAAAAAATTCATGAAAATTCATTGTTCCTTTAATTTTTTCCATTAGTGTATCATTTACAATTTTTCGACGAAAACGACGCTGAAGAACTTAAAGCTTCAAAATGCTTTTTCGCTTATCTCTATACAACTATTTTTCACTGAAATACAGCCTTTCTAAAATCACTAAAAAAATCTGGTAAATTGCTTGTTCCAGTAGTATATTAAACAAAAACGAAACTTTTAGAAAAAATGAGTGTCACAAATGTTGACAATATGACTAAGTAGTTTAACTTTCTTTTTACCTAACCCATATTTCCCCTTTTTACTAAATTTCTATTTAAAAATATGTTTTTATATATTTTTTTTGTTTTTATTATTAGGTCTCTTTTACTTTTTACTTTTTTACAAAGAAACCAAAGACCACCAAATTAAAATATATTTATTCTATTAATTATAACAATAAGCAGCAGGTATAAATTTAAATTTTTTCCTTTCAATTTCTTTCTTACTTTTGTTCTTTGTTGGAACAATCATCTCCGTCTCGTTCTTGATTTTGTTCCGCTTCGAAGCACCGAGAATTAATTTTTATGGACCGCTCTTCAATCTTCCTGCTTTCACATAACTCCGATGAAGCAAACGTTATCGCATGGTGTGACGTTTTTTTAAGTTACAAATTCTCAAGATGCGAGGCAGATTGCGTTGAGGTTGCCCTGACGGTTGGATATAAAAGGTAATAAAAAATAAGTAAAGTCGAAGATGAGCGTAACCAGCGATTAAGATTGTATCTTTGTGCAAATGTTCGGCCAATAAAAGAATTAAAGGGAGATAAGGCCGTGCAAGGTGTCCCCAGGCCGTGAGTAAGCTATATATCATTGAGGCGCGATTCGCGATTTTCTTACTATAATCGCCCCTTTTTTCTTGTCTGTCGAAAATTTGCGGAGCAAGAAAGATCATGTTTTCAGAAACTGTTCAAAACATTGAAAACCATAGCAGTGAAGTCAAAACGTTTGAAATAAATTATTTAATAAGCAATAGTCATGTTTATGGAACTTTTACTAATAGACCAGGAAAAAGAGTTGGGAAATTACCATTTCGCGACATTTTGTTTCGGCAAGCTGAATTTATCACTATAGATGCTGAATATTATGGTACAATAACATATTAGTTTCCACAGTCATAAAAATGGGGGGAAGATTGTTTACAGGGTTATTCAAGTTTTTCGCTTATAACTTTTTTCCGTTCATTTCCACGAGAAAACAGTAAAGTACTTTTTTTTCGTCTTCAAAAGACCTACAAAACTTGCCTTCGAACGTAAAAAAATATTAAATACCTCAAAGGTTATAAACAGAAGTTTATTTATGACTTTTGAATTAAACATTTATAAACTGCGTTATTATTACCAGAACGTTTTGGCATCGCATCCTCTCGTTCCTTATCACTGTCTAATAACTCACACGAGATCTGGAATCGGTAAGTTGAATAGTTTACAACTTATGGCCTTATAAACAAATTAACTAATTATTAGTCTGGACGATCCCGAGCATCTTCCACAATCGCACTGATTTTTTTCATGGTAGATTTCATAATAATACATTGAAATCTATCATTTTTTTTTAAATTTCAAATTTGCAACCTGGAAAGTTTTATTATTTTTTAGCCTGAGTTGCAAAATGAAATATACGACGCACGCGCGTGATATAGTTACATATTATTACATATTCGGAAAGCTTATGAATAAAAAAAAAATCGTCAAGATTCGTTGAAACACAACGGAGTTTACAGACTGTCAAAGTTGACGGTCTATTGTTAAACAAATTAGGTTGGTAGCGGCAAAAAAAATACTGTCATAACCGGCAACCCGAGTACTTTCCCAGATAAAAATATTTTATTTGTGGAAATATGTTAAGTGCATAAGAAATATTGTCAAAAGTCGGTGGCTCGCTTGATTTTCGGGGAGCCATAGTACGGCGGAAGGGTGGGGGAAGCGAACGACAGCGAGTCCGAAGAAAATGACGATAATATTCATAGTCCTGTCGTTAAAAAAGCGAAATTCACTTGAAAATAATATGTTTGACAGTCCGTAACTGTAAACTTGCCACACCCTTGAACAAATCGAAAATAATTCTGAAAGAAAAATTTTTAGAATAATGTTATTATTAAAAGGGAAATTCAGTGGCGTAGAAATTGAATTTTCATGGAACAAATCTTTGCGCCATTAAATTTGCCAATTTTTCACTCTTTCACACTTCTTTTAAACTGTATTTGCAATAGTAATAACTTTTTGTATAGTATTTTGCTGTAGACTCAGATTTTTGCTTCAACGTTGTAGTCCCTAAAACCTTCATAATTTCCTTTGCAACTTTCTTTTTCCATTTAGTTCCCATTTCGAATTGAATGAGGGAAAATATATATATATTTTATTTTTTAGCGTGGCGATAAAAATAATAAAAAAAAGGTTGCACATGAATTATTGATCGCCTTGAAATTCTTTGCAAAGTGTTATTGTAATAATGTTTTTTAGATCTCAAAAATTCCCAGAATTTTATCCGTATAGTCTTTCCCAAGTCAGTTGAATATACAAGAAAACGTCTAGTAATAAAATTTAATTTGTTTCATAGGCGTCCCTAAAAAAATTTTCTGCTAAAGGTAAAAAATTATAATAATTTCTATATAATGTGTAGAAAATTTCTATTATATGTTCATTTGGTTAAAAACATATTTTAATTATTTATGTCGTCAAACAATTTTATTATATTGGTAGTAAATTTTGTTTTGTTCCGTTTCAAAAGGTCTCCAAAATGCCATGTTGTGATAATATTAGTAAACAAAATATCCCTCTTATTTCTCCCTTTCACAATTGCAATATAAATGATTGATAGGTGCCTATAATAAATTAAAATTGCCTGATTCACACCAAATTCCGCACTGAAGCACTGCACTGCTGGGCAATTTATAATCCACTTGTCACCTGCTGTGATTTATTGCCAGAAGCCCAATACAGTTGTGTTACATTTCGTTTGCCCGCGCTCACATTCTTCAACTGGTCGTATACATTTCTACCACCTGCACGTTCAGTTCGACCAGACCTATATATGGGTATGGCTAAATAAATATGGGAACAAGTTTTTCAAATATTTCAAGGCCGAGTTGCTGTTTAGCGACCGAGCCTGGTACATACCTTGAAATTATAGGTTCAATTGACTTCGGAAAAACTATACCTGCGTTGAGTTGCTCGAATATTGAACATTCGTGCATATAAACTGAGCAAATATGCTGCAGAAGAAGAGCTAGAATGTCAACGACACAATTATTACCAACACTTGTAAACACATGCATGCACTATTTTTTCTGTCAAGTCCTAACCGTAGTCAAACTAAATTGAACTATGATTTTTGGTTTCTTCCATAAAAAATGCGGAATGCTTTGTATGTAGAAATATGTTTCACTTGTAGGTAGGTGTGTAGGTTCTTATAGGTATACATGAATGTTAGATATAATAGAAATAAACAAAAACGACTTAAAATATGTATTTGGGGCAAAATATGTATGAGATTTCAAAGAATAAGTATCAGTGGCTTCAGGCACAGCAAACATTGTCGGTTTGTAGTTTTCTCCGTCGCCGTCGAGATCGATACTTTTATCTTTCATCCGACCAATTCGAGTCGTGATGCCTTCGGTTGCATTACCCAAATGCATTCGGTTTATTCGATCGGGTTATTTCTACTTTATTTCGACTCCAACTACATCCGACAACAAGGGGAGAACTCCTCAAACCGAATTACCGAGAAGTTTTTCCTTCTCAGTCGGTTTATTTGTTCCAGAAACTTCACTCTGCCGAGTTCGGGTCCGTAGTTTTTAATTCCATTTGTTATCTCCGTATAGGAGGTAATGCGCTTCCAAAAACAATACCTTGTAATACTTGGGGTCCATGTAATTTTAAATAATGGTTATATTGAATGCTACTCTGTCCTGACTAAAATTTAGCAACCAGTTCGAGAGAGGGATATTTTTTTAATTTAGTTATGTAAATATTTGTTTAAAAAATTATTTCCTTCGGCTTACCACAATTTTTTGGATAAAATATAATCATCCTATGCCATATCTGTGACATTAGTTTGAATTGGGAATTTTTTCATACTAAATACCATTTTATTGTGCTTTGCACACAAAATTTTTGTATCAATCAATAAGATATAGGTAACATTTTTTGCCAATTTCAAGACCCTGATTTTCAAAACCAACTTCTAGAGAAAATGCTTATACATAAAAGTTCTTAAGTTTAGACGTTTTTGTATTACGCACTTTAAAAAAATATTCACTCAGTTTTACTCAACAATATATATATTTTTGACCACACCTGATTGAGTGAAATATTCACTCTATTAGTATGAATACAACTAAAATTTTATGAGTGTAACTATTGCCATACAACTATCAAATGAGTAGTGATTCTATTCTGAGTACCTATGTAAAACCAATTAAGAGTTGACTTTTTCTCTTAAACTATTCTTGAGTAATTTTTTACTCAGATTTGGTTTGTATTCTCTTTAAATTTTAATTTAAATATATTAACATATGTTTTAGAGACAATGTTTTAGGTCTCGATTAGAGGAATTGGGTAACTGATCAGACGAATAGATTACCATAACTTATATTGTACGTTACAGATGCGTATATGTAACAGTCTAACTATCCGTTTATTTAACCAAATATTAATCGAGACTCAATATACATATGATTGTTTTTAGTTATTGTAAGCAAACCACAGCATTTAAACACAATTATTGTCACCAAAATAACCGGATAAACGGATACTTGTCTATCACTACACGCATAGACCACCTAGACTGGCTTATAGAGCGACTTTGGTGAAAACACTTTGGAGCCCAATTTGGAGCCCAGCGCTCAGTCGTGTCCTAGCATTTGACGTATACGCATCGCAGTGATTTCGATAATTAGACGTTCTATCATGGGCAAGTGTATTGTAAAACATTGTATAAATACAAGTGATCGAGTTGGTGAAGAGAGGTAAAAAGTTTCCTTCTTTAGGTAAGTAAAAAAAGGGAATATATATAAAAGGTAAATATGTACGCCATTTTTCGGTTGACGTCACAAGTTTCCAGGGTTAGCTTTATAATTTTGTTCGCCCACATAGTGTAGTGATTAACGTGATATTGTTATTATAAAATAATGAATAAATTACTGTAAAATATTTTTAGTAATTATTTACTTTATGTAAGTCTTAAATTTTTATAAAATTTTACCAATTCCCGTCATTTCGAAATAGCTGAAAATTAATTAAATATTTTTTTCAATTAAAAAAATCGCAAACAAAACTAATTTCAAATTCAGTATTCGTACAGTCAATTAATTTTTATTAAAGATCGTGGTTGTTTGACGTATCCATCTCGAGATGTCGTAGTAATATGCTAAGAAACAGAAAAATTAATAAAATTTTTAAATAATGATGAAAGCAGAACAACTAGGCTACAGAAAAATAAAATTGTTTATCATGTATTAAAAAACTTTCTGAATGTGAACAAATTTGAAAATTTGCATGAACATCAATTTGATAATTTGCCTAACAATTGTAATCATTTAATAGAACTTGTAAGGGCTGAATGTGAAAAGTATATCGATGTACGAATAAATCATGAAGTCATATTATTTAATTCGGTAAAATCTACGAAAAGACAAATATTAAATAAATTAATATTATTTAGAGGATAATAAATATATTTAAATTATTTTGTACTTTTATTTAATATGACACTAAAATATACTATTTTCTGAATTACAAACTTAAAATTGAATATTTGTCATAAGATGCAATATAATGTTTAATATGTAATAAAAATATTACTTAATCCGGATCTGCTTAAAGATGCGCGCGATCAGGTTGCCTTCCACACTCCACTTCTCCGGATTTTGCATTCACTGGTACCCGTGCATTGGAATTAGATACGGCCAGTCTAGGTGGTCTGTGACTACACGCCATATATCACGTCAGGAGACCTAATGAGGACGATGGAAACAAAGACAACGCACAACAACCATAGGATGGCTTTAATTTATATATCATTGTCATAAACTACTAAACAGTCATGATGGTTTCAACACAGATTTGTTTTAGAGACAATAATTTAGGTCTCGATTGGTTCACTGATCGGGTAAACTCTAAGTTACAAATTAATACATTTTTCACTTGAAATTCTAATTTCTGGGAATATTGAAAGATTATTGAGAAATAATATGTTTTTAAATAATTAACAGCATTTTAATAAAGATTACAAAAACGTAGTTAATTTTAGATGAGATAGTTTTTAAGAAGATTTTAGAATATAATGTAAACTTTCAATGAAATATTTTGTGTTCTTATTGCTCTAACATCACCTTTAAGAGCGCGCAAAACTAATCACCATAGGTAAGATCTTGCTATATTTTTACTATAAGATAACTTTTTGAAGTAGCGTCCTTGAAAATGAAATTGATGGTTTTAATAGAATTAATAAATTAATTGTCTTGACTTCATTTGGTAGGATTTTCAGGAAAAAGAAATTATTTTAACTAGCTTTACTTAAAATACTTTTAAAATAAAGTGAAAATATTAATTTCCTATAAAATTTTTCTAAGGTTTTCCGGTTTATTCTACAGTTCATGTTTTTTATTTCTACATTATTTTTAATAAAAATTAATTTTCACCAGATGTTATCTAGTCTTACTAATCTGAATTAATTAGTATGTTTATTATACTGATATGGTGTGTAATTCTATTTGTATACGAGTTTTGAGATAAATTGTAACACGAACACTTTCCTATCTGATCGTATTATATGATTAGTGGCATAATTTTAGTTTTTTTCACTGTTTATTTATGTATTTACCAACTCGAAAACAAAAATTGACGAAAACGACTCGTGTGAAGAGAATTTGTTTTTTGTTCAACCATCAATTGCTTAAACTACCTATTTTTATCGAGATTATGAAGTGTATTTAAACAATTAATGTTGAGCTTTATATATTCTATCTTGGAGTTCAACGACACCTTTTGAAACACTTTAAATATCAACAGACTGTAGCCTATTAACAGGTTTAGTATTTTCAATTTGTATCATTCAGCACTGGTTTATTGGCTTTGATTAATTTTTGTCCAATTAGTCATTATTATAATGACAAAACTCGAGTTTACTGAAGTTTTATCAGTGGTAAAACCACATATTATCATGTATTTGTCGGTGACAAAAAATCGTCTATAACTTGACTTCGTTGTCGGAGTTTAACCAAGTGAATGTTAGGTAAACTCTTGATTTTGCCAGGAAAAACAAAAGTTCGTAGCATATTCTTCTGACAAAATCTTGTGAATATACGACAATTGCACTTTCGTTATATATTCTGCGAGATAATTGTATTTTTCAACGTATTCTTAGCATGTTAACATTCGGCCTTGTATCTTTACAACTGACAATAAATTATACTACGAATTAATTATATAGTCAGTCTCCCATAGTAGACTACATTTACGTGTATTATAAATAACAAACTTTGCCTACCTGATGCGCATGTAAGTGCATAACTTAACATTTTTCTGTAAAAGATAAAAATGAACGCTGCATGAATTTTTCATTTTGCCGTACTTATTTTATTCATCATTCCATTCCCGACATTGTACGACTTATCTAGTTTGAAACGCCGAGACAGCATGGGAAAATCGCGCTGTGTATCCTTTCCGGTTACGTCATTTCGAATTCAGAAGAGTAGTACGTGCAAAAATATATATTCACGTGCCTATTCTCGTATAATTGCATATTATACGAGAATTACTGTTTATTAATTAGCATTATTTAATTCAATGTAAAGATAAAAAGAGTAAGAGTAAAATTAACAAACAATAACTGAAGAAAATCTCTTATTTTCAAGACAAGATCTCACAAAATATTTGATAAATTAATAATCATAAAGTTATACGCATTAAAATAGAAGATTCAACAGAAGAAATGTGATAGTAGTCGATACATTCAGATATTTATCTTTTATTTAAATATTATATTAAGTACGACATTAATAAGTATTACTTTTATTAAAAGTTGAGTCTCTTTTTTTGTTACTATCGTGATACAACCTAATACATTTAGGAAACCTTTTCTAGAAAAAATCAAATTTCAGTCAATAATTTAATCACCCCAATTTTTCAAAGCTCTGTAAACATTACCTTCCGATGGAGACTTTTTTTTCATTAGGTACAGATAATTCTAAACAGGTTTTACAAATAGCACATTTCCTTCACTTATACGCATCTATAACATGGATAAAAAATACACTGAAAGAAATGCGTTTTATTCTTTATTAGAATTCTGTATACCATTATAAGACCATTGTATACTATATGTGACAGTTAAACAGGTGAATATTGGATATAAAACGCGTATTGCTAGCACAGTTGTATAGTGACTGTGAACCCTATTCTTTATTAAATTATTGTATAACTAGTATACAACGTTTTTTATACCCTTTACGAAATAATAGCAATAACTGTTATTAAAGTGTTCCATATCGTTATTAGAACATCTAGTACTGGTTATAAGTTTTATAATAATAAATGTATTAAACTGTTGTATACTCTGTATGAGTTAAAAACATATGACATTAAGTTTTCAGAAATTTTATTGGATAACTGTAATTACAAGCTAAGGTTCTAATGTAAACATACATAAAACATACTTTTAAGCATTAAAAATGATGACAAATCGCTCCCAAAACTGTCCAGTTTATTTTCTTAGCAACGATGCACCCGTATTTTCTTGTATTACATGAGAATTTGCACTATAACTCTTCCACCTTAAGAATGAAGCATCCCCAGAAAGGTTGAGCTTCTTTCCATATAATTTTATTTCCTCTGGTTGATTGACTTTATACCCATGCTCTTCTTTGTCACCGTTAACCTTCTGTTCCTCCATCTTATGTAAAACTTAACATCAGCGATTTCTAATAGGACCTACAAAATAATAATTTTTAAGATTTAGACAAGATTTACATTTGAAAAAACAAAACAATTACAAGCCATAAAACAGTTAGATACTTACATAATAATTTTCCATTTCACACAACGCGATATGATCATGTATCCCACAAAACATGTGCATATACTGTCCATTTTCATCAAACTAGACGTGTGTAAGTCGATGCACAGCGGACTGTCGGAAATTTTACGATTGTTGTATTTTCTCTTCTTGAGTAAAGATAATAAAGACGTTGTGGTTTTGTGTGTTTATTTTGACAATGATTGAACATGTATGGACAATAAAAGTGGACTGTATAAGATAGTTGAGTACCGTTCTGCTTCATGCATAGCATGCTACTGAAATCTTAGAAGGGATGAGCTCGTGCGGCGAACCCTAAATCAGCGGCTGGAATAGCCAGGTTTCTTATTGAGTCGGCGCACTTCGCTCTCGGGTCTGACATATGATTATTATTACAAGACTATGAATATAACTTAACAACGATCATAACCGATTATGCACCGAGAGGTGACGATCACTTAACCATTATAAGATGCGTTTTACACGTTAAAAACGGAAACATATTCAGTATAAGAACGAATAATTCTGTTAATACAATTGTTATATACAAATTCGGATACTGGTCTTTATACAACAAATCTTCCCTACTATACAACTGGAATATAAAGTCTATAACACCTAATAATGTATAAGTAATTCATTATAACCTTTATTTCATAGATGCATAAGGTGTATTAAGCACCTTCCAGTTAAACTGATTGAATAATGAGTATGGAGATGATTGCTTTTTTTAATAAAAGTTGTATATTGGTTATAAAAGTTTTAATATGCGCTATACACATTATTCTAGATAAACAGTTTAATAAGCCCATTTCTTTCAGTGTATAATTACTAATTTAATGTACTAAACGCCCTTGTATTGATATCTTCCAGTCACATGTTTTGATGAAAAAAATAAGTAGGTATGCAATGTAGTAATATTAACACATTTGATTATTATTAAAGCTTACTTGGTTTTCATTTATGCGAGACAAGCTATATACAGCGTGTCCCGGTACTTGAAAAAAAAAATTCGAGTACAGATAGATGAGGTCAAAATAATATCAGTTCTTCATGTAATTTTTTTTCCATACAGGCCTTCGTTAACAATTTACGGGCCCTCAAGGTTGAAAATTAAAATTTTATTTTTATTTACAGTCACTAAACTGTTAACTTCAGCATGATGCAAATTTGGTTATCCATAACACATGCGTACAGTTTGTTTTCGATGTAGTAAGTGAAACTTCATTATGCCCAGAACGCCAGGGACGGACTATGTCCAATGGTTAACAACCCAGAATTTATGCATAGATGACGATCGCAATCTGTCTGTATCAAAAAAGTCCCCTGAAGAATTTGCCAATGATAATGTCCTCTTGATTCAGCTCGGTAAAATTAACAGTTTAGGAAATATTTGTGATTTTATGTCGCAGTGTACTTGAGCGGCGCCTCCACCATTTTTTGTTTTTAAGCGTATATGTTTTTAAAACAAGGGCCTAGAAAATCTTACTGTGTGCTAATGTAATTTTCACTAACATAATTTGACAAACACACTTTACACATAAAAATAAGTTAAAAAATAATTTAAAAGAAAGAAAACTGTCAACATCCATTTTCCATATGGTCACCTTCCACCTCCGCACACTTCCTAAGACTACGAATGTTATTTGTTTGTACATGAAAAATCATTTCTGTGGTAATAATTTAATAGGTCCATACATTTTTGAGGAACGTCTGAATGGACATCGATATTTGGAGTTTTTGCAAAATAATTTGCAGCCACTATTAGATGATGTTCCACTAGTCACCCGAAGAAACGTTTGGTTCATGCACAATGAGGCTCCACCCCATTTCAATCTTGATGTACGAAATTATTTATCCATTGTGTTTAATAATAAATGGGAGAGGAGGCACAATTTCATGGCCACCACGTTCTCCAGACTTTAACCCGATGGACTTCTTACGTTGGGATACTTGAAGTTTAGTGTACGCAAATCCAGTACAAACAAGGGATGAATTTGTTACAAAGAATTAATTTCCATTGTAATAATATTAGACCTACTTCAGAAAATTTTTTTTGTAACGAAAATAACATTCGTAGACTTAGAAAGTGTGTGGAGGTGAAAAGTGCCCATCCATATTGAATATGTATTTTGATAGTCTTCCTTCGTTAAAATTTTTTTTTAACTTCCTTTAACTTATTCTAGTTTTGTTTTTCTATTTTGTGTTAAGTGTAAAGTGTATTTGTCAAATTTTGTTGGTGAAAATTACACAGTATGATTATCTATGCTCTTATTTTAAAAATATGTACGGTTCTAACACAGTAATTATGTCCAAGTAAAGTTAAAAACAAAAAATGGTGGAGGTGCCTCTCGATTTGCACTGACATAAAATCACAAATATTTCCTAAACTGTTAATTTTACCGAGTTGAACCAAGAGGGTATTATCGTTGGGAAATTCTTCAGGGAACTTATTTTTGATACAGGCAGATTGCGATCGTCATCTATGCAAAAATTCTGGGTTGTTAACCATTGGGCGTAGTCCGTCCCTGGCGTTCTGGGCCTAATGAGGTTTCACTTACTACATCGAAAACAAGCTGTGCGCATGTGTTATGAATCACCAAATTTGCATCATGCTGAAGATAATAGTTTAGAGACTGTAAATAATAGTAAGATTTTAATTTTCAACTTTGAGGGCCCGTAACTTGTTAACGAAGGTCCGTATGGAAAAAATTTACATGAAGAACTGATGTTATTTTGACCTCATCTATCTGTACTCGATTTTTTTTAATCATGTATCGGGACACTGTATATTTCTAGATTATTACAAAATAATGACTTTTTTAAAACATAATACATAAATTGTTTTGAACTCACAATCAGTCAAACGATAATTAGATGATCCATTACTCGTTTCAGACGAGACGGTTGTGGCGCCTCAAGGTCGTGGTAATTTTATTTCTCAATGAATAGCTTTTTTATATTATATATTTTATTAATTTTTTTATGTAGCTTTTTGTTTCCGTTTTCTGGAAATTTGAGTTATCGAAATCAAAATGTGTTCTGCATCTGTCATTTCTAACTTTGGAATTCTTTTTATACATTCATCACACAATTTTTTATTCCTATACAATAAATATGTTTTTTTTAACGAATATCTTGTCACTAGAAAATTAAAATTTCACTTTGAGTTCATTGTGTAATGGGCACCACACATTACACAGTTTTAACTGTACAGTCCAAACTGTACGAATTAAATTCGTGAAACGTGCTGCGTACACTATTCGTTCATCATACAGTTTAATTGTTGGAGTGATATCCAGTAGCTGTACTATTATTATAATCTTGAGTAAAACATTTTATTTGGTAAAATATATTCTTTGTCCTGGACTGTTTACTCCATACATTATACGTACTGGTTGGCACGAGTAAAACGTTCCGTTGATCGGTTTTTCGGTACGGTTAAAACTGTGTAATGTGTGGAGTCCTTAAAACATCAGATAGGAAGTCAGGTGCAGGACAGCGCTCTTTGGCAACATTTCGCTGGTTCTTATCTGCTGGCCGTCAATCCGGCCTCCGGATTATTCCGGGAATTCCTGTCCCACGCCGCGATAACAGCGAATATGGGCACACCGTCGTCGTCAACTCGCTGGGCCTCATTAAGACCAGCCTTTAATGGTACCCTTTTAATTGGAACGCTTATAGCTTTTATTTAAGTAAATGCCACCGGTGATTGAGATAACGTGGGGATGCGGATGAGTGGACAAAAGGGATAAAAAAACGTAATGCCGCTTGCCCGCGATGATAAAAATGTACTGGAAAAGCATGTAATTTTGAACAGCCTTGTTCGTTTTTTTTTTGTGTAATTGATGTATACTAACTTTTATAGCTAATTATCACTAGTTTTTCTTTACGTTTTGCCGCATTGCAAACAAAAAAATTAAAATTGTAAGACCACCGCAATGATCAATCAGGTGTTGTTTTTAATAAACTTATTTTTGTCTAGTTTGAAATTTCCACATGAAGAATCGATAAATACTTCACTTAAAACGATTTTCACACCAACGCTTACGAAAGTTCTTTAGTTTCGTTTCAAAAGCGATGTGTTTTTCTTACTTAAATTTTCAGATGTGACAGTTCCTATGACAGTTTATAATTTATTTGTTTATCTGCTTCCATAAACGATTGAATTATGACACATATTTAATTTATTACATGCTTCGTCTGTGAGAATTTAAAAAAAAGATTAAGAATTTCGAATAAATTATTTTTCAAGAAATTTAGCAGTATGCTACTTGAGTAATGTGGTTCTTCGAATTGTCCTGTTTTTTTTTTCATTGTTTATTTTTAACTTGCAGTACCTAAGTATAGTAAAATACCCAAACTCTTCTTAATATCTTATCTTCTTAATATTTATTTATACCTACAAATTTGTTAAAAGATCAGCTACAATTAGTATTCGATTTTTTGGGGAACTGAACAGAACAGAACAGATAAATATGAGTGAACATGTGATGTACAAATTCATACACCAATTGGTGAATAATTTTTATAACGAAGAGAGGTGGAAATACATTAAATAATAGAGTACAAGAACACGTGTCTACTGTACCAGATCTAGTTCTCTAATGTCTATCTCACAACCTGTTGCTTTCAATTCAACACCGCACATGCGCACGATCACTGCACTTTATTTTTTCTTTTTCAACGACCCATCGCAAAAGATCATTTAACACTATTTTGAAGGTACGCCTTCCAGATAACATAAAATATGGTTTCCATCATATAAGAGGCACATATGTTCCTATACATAGAAATGTGCCTATTTTGTATTGTTATTTTTTTAATATTCATCTCTATATGTAGTCCGTGAACTTAAAGTTTATTTCTTTGTTTCAGGTAAGCGTCAATCACTGGCCCTACAACTCGATCAGTAAGTTACTTAAATGTAGTTTATTTTAATCTCTTAATATCCAGCATCTATTATAAGAGCAAAGTATCTAGAAAATGCTTATTATGAATTATTTTCTTTATTTTTTGGATATTGTGCCACTTGTGGAAAAAAATTTAAAATTACTGAAAAAGCCTTGCGCCAAAAGGATCAGTCAAGGGTTATTTTTATGAAAGTAGTTCTGCCTAACTAAAAAATCTGACACTGAAAAAAGCAGACAAATATAAAATACAAAAACGCATCACTTATATCGCGTACATTAAAAAGGTCGTTAACGTTTCAAAAATCCACTGTTTTCGTCTTCTGAACTTTTTTTGAGTATCTAAACATTAATTTTCAGTATAATAAAGTATTTTTAAATTTTATTTAAATGTAAAGCACGGTATTTGCGGTATATCTTCATTTGGTCTAGACTTGAAATCACAAAACATCTCGGACTATGAGTTTTAGAATCAAGAATGCTCATAATAATAATTGAATCTTTGTCATCTATATCGTTGATAGTTATCTTTAGTAGCTCATCTCTTCTCAAAGCTGCACAAACACCAATTATTAAAATGACCTGAAAAGTTGTCCAAAATTAGTTAAATCATTTTGAATTTTCTTCGAACTACACCACCCTTTGAATTCGTTGTAGGCAATCTCGTACTGTCTCGACGATTTTTTTGGTATTAATTGTGAAACAGCACTTCCCCTGGTAAATGCTCGGCTTCGCTTTTCGAGCTCATTTTGAATTAAAACACTTAGAATATGAATTACAATATACAATTATGACACTACTTTTTCAAACAACTAATTAGTATTGTTTATAAGATTGCTATCGTTATTATTTATTAAGATGCTGTCGCCTAAACCAACAATATTCGAAAATTTCCGCATATTTCTGTGGCGAAATTGAAAGAAGGTGTATTCGATGGACCTCAGATTCGGACATTGTTCAAGGATGCAACATTCATCATTACAATGAGTAGCGTTGAGAAGAGTGCTTGGACTAGTTTCAAAGCTGTAGCGACAAATTTTTTAGGAAACAACAAGAGTCTTCTAAATTGTATCAAAAATTATAAAAGACTTCCAAGATCTGGGAGATCTGGGATGTTTGATGAACTACAAGTTGCACTTCCTTTATTCACATCTGGATTGGTTTCCTGAAAATCTTGGAGATTATAGCGAAGAACAAGGCGAACGATTTCATCAGGATATGAAGGTTATAGAACAGTGATAGGAAGATGGGATGAAAATATGATGGCCGATTTTTGTTGGTCCTTTGAAGAAAAGAGAACAGAAAAGAAGAAGTTTTATTGCATTATCAATCTTCTAGGCTATTAACTCATCTCTCAGTACAAAAAGTAGATGGGTAGATGGGTGGATGGGTGGGTTTTATAAGTGGTACAGGTGGATGAATCAATATGCATATTCATGCATGAACGACTGGATAGAAAGATGTATGAATTCATAAATGGGTGAGTGGATAAAAAGATGGATCCAGAACTCTGCAACACGAATTATGCCATGAAAATGGCGTTTTTAAGCATTTTGATCTATTTTCTGTTTTTGAATGAAATTAGACCAGCTTGTCTGACTCTATGATGATAAATTGGAATTAAACAAGTGAAAAATCATACGTCTAGTGAACTGGTAGAATAATTTGATTTTTTATAACTTTCGTCGATCGTAAATGACGTTTTTCGTGAATTTTGACCTGTTTTTTGAATTTTCCCGAAAACTCAGACCCGTTGGGCCAGATCTGAAGACAGATTCGGATTCAGCGGAAAAAAATACATGGATATACATGGGTCTGAATACCAGATCCGATCCTATTTTTTTGTGGGGCTGCGTTACAATACAATAGCAGTCTTCTCAGTGTCAACCAGTGTTAATGTAAAGTAATAGATAATCAATTGCTTTTAATTGATTAACTTCGTTTGAAAACATTTACGGGTTATGTATCTCTGACTTATCGATATTTAATAAACCTTATTATGACCAAATTCAGTTGTAGATATTAGTAATCCTCTTTTAACGACATCCTTGTTTCCAATCAAGCATTGCGTTGACCGGATGGGAGTGATTTATTAAATCAGATCGACAAAAGTGAAAAAAAGCGTTTCCTCGGAGGACCCAGCGAAATCCACCGTTCCGCTGCCCATATACGTCGGACTAGGCGACACGTATCTGTCAATGTCCTCACAATGCCGTGCAATATTTAACAATCGAGGCCGTTTGTTAGATGCGGACATTAATTGCGTTGACAATGAATTATTGTCTGGGTATCACGGGGTTATGGCCCCCGAAACCGGTCATCTTCACTGGGCCGTTGCGGGATCGACCACGATTTGCTCCTCGGGTGATCCGGGCAGGATCGAAAAATACTTTCTGGCACGGTGATGATGTCGAATCACGAACGCACGCAGGAGAATATAATAGATCGGTCAGGTCCGGTTTTGGGGCAATAGGAAGGAACAAATTTTTTGTGGCAAGCAATCCAAATTAATCATTCAAAACCACGTAAGTCAAAACAGTTAAATTTCCGGTACCTAGTGAAGAAACTTCTGTATAAAAAGTAATTTTTAAATTAAAAAAAACTTAAAATTTTACTGTAAATTAATTATAATTAATTGTATATAAATTAAATATAAAGTTCGGTAAGGTTCTGCTCAAGATTCTGGTATGATAGTAGTTTCGGAATAGTATGTCTTTCTTTTACAAAAAATTTGACAGGTGCAAGCATTTCGAAAATTCCTTATATTTTTCTTCGTTCTGGGAGCTGTCACTTGCTTTTCGGAATACACAAAGGACATAAGATGCACTACCTTCGCATAACACAATTACCTGAAGAAAATTATACTAATTGTCCCATTTTTCACGTTACATTTTGAAAACTTATAACCGACAAAACTTTTTAAATTCAAATGAAACACCCTGTATTTTTCTGCATTATATTATAGAAAACAAAATTCTCTTTTCACCGATATAGACATTGTAGGGGTTTCATTTCAATTTTCTCAGATATTTGCGGTTTACTTACATTTTCAAGAATATTACGTTAAAATATCATGAAATCTGCCTTGAAACGTATTCTCATTCAATATTCTGCAAGTATCAAGTACTTTCTCGACAAGAAAAATGCAAAATAATTATTGTAATGAAGCTATTTTGAATTTATTTTCTATCCATGGGACATTCACCATGAATCAGTATTAGCTGCATTTCTATGATTTGGTATTTTGCAAAATTTGAGAATTGGACGCGAATGAAACTCCGCCATCTACATACAATAGTGTTCTTTGTCGAACATTTTTTTAATAATTACATTAATAAATTGCGTATGTACACAAAAATAATACCTAATAAGATTTCCTTCCGTTGGGATACTATTATTAGCAACTGCAAGTACGGTAAAGAGCAAATAAGCATACTTTCATTAAGAAAACATTAAAATGTAAAGTAACCAAAATTTTAAATTATATGTAGTTATATTATAATAATGCATATATTAGTTATTTGAAATTATCTTATTTATTGTCTTTGCTATTCTTTAAAAACTTTTACGACAACATTAAAAATTAGAGAAACATTCTAAGAAAACCAACCGAAATCATTTCATTAATTGTTCTGTTTCAATTGCAAAATACCAAATCATATAAGAAATACAGCTAATAATTTTGATTCACGGTGAATGTTCCATGGATATAAAATAGCCAATTCTTGATACTTGTAGAATACTGAATGACATTACCAATATTTACCTTTCAAGGCACATTTGATAATATTTTTAACGTAATATTCTTCAGAATATAAGTAACCGTAAATATCTGAGGAAATTGAATATATAACTCCTACAATGCCTATATCTTTGAAAAAAGAATTTGATTTTCTATAATATGATGCAGAAAGATACAGGGTGTTCCATTTGAATTTAAAAAGTTTTGTCGGTTTTAAATTTTCAAAATGTAATGTGAAAAAAGGGACACAGTATAATTTTCTTCAGGTAATTTTGATAGCGGAAGATAGTGCATCTTATGTTCTTTGTGTATTCCGAAAAGCAAGTGACAGCTCCCAGAACGAAGAAAAATATAAGGAATTTTTGAAACGCTTGCCTCTGTCAAATTTTTTGTAAAATAACGGTTATTTTAATTTATCTTGTCGATAATGCAATAATATATAGGGTATTCCATTTAAAGTAACTAAGTTGACAGCTATTTTCGGAAGTGCTACGTTGATGGCATTATTTTCATTGAAGAGAATATATCTGATAACCCCGTAAACAAAATTTCAGTCATATTGTCTTTGGTGCCTCTGAAACGTCTAATAGGCCACTTAAAGTGAAGAACCCTGTATAATTCTACTTCTAACATACATATCCGGCAAATTGGATTCCTTTGGCTCATAATCATTGCTTCATTCAGTTAATATATTCTAATTATCCTCACAACAATCATAATATGGAAAATTAATGATTTTGACAATTATTTGAAAATGTCTAAAATTTTCCAGAATATTCAATCAGCTGTGTTAAGCTTTATGTTAATTGCTTCCAAATGACATTTTTCAAAATTATTTAAATTTCCTACCATTTTAACCAACATAACAATTATACCTACATCATTATAACAGAAAATAAGCACCAGAATAATCAATATGGACAATTCCTTTTTTAGTATATGCAAACAAGTGTTTTAAGTTACAAAGAATTTTAAATCTAATCTTAACTTAAAAATTGTTCTTAATGTATTACTTATACAGGGTGTTTTGGAAAAAGCTACCACAAATTATATGACCACTAGAATACCATAAAATAAGACGATTATTTTCCTCTAATCCAAGAGCCTATCGTCTTCTGTTTTTTGAGATACGCATTGCGTCAAATATAATTTTTTAAATATTATATTTTCTAAAAAACAATGAAATTTGGTACCGGTAAATTTATAAGGATGTTAAATACGCAAAAATTGTCAGTCATTGACCATAGCTTTTTGAAATAAAACTTCATTTTACATAAAAAAGTACTTTTGTTGAAATATTTCTAATTTTTTGTTTTAAATGTGACACATTATTGGGATTTATACTGAATTTTATAAACACCTACATTTTCAATGACCTTTTTAATTGTAAATTTGTCTTCATATACCGGGTGGGGCATTTATCTTGAAACAAAATAATATCTCTGTTGAATTATTTTTTCGAAATAATCGAGTCCAACCGAGATATTATTTTGTCTCAAGATAAATGCCCCACCCGGTATATAGGTAATAACTAATTCAGAATTGAACATATTAGAGTACCGTTATGAGTCATTATTATTTATGACTTTAACAGGATTTAAAATTCCTAGCTTTTAACATTACAATGATATTCTTGTATTTCGTAAAAGAGGAAATCGCAGTATTATGTGAAACATACGCGTATTAAACAGCACTACTCTTTCCGAGTATGCTTTCTCTTGTAGTTACATTACGCAATTATTGTCATTAACTGTCGAGAGATGAGTATTTCCCCAAATACAGATGTTTAAACATAACATGTTGTAATATAACAACCCTAGGTTCGACAAAAACAATATATCGTAGTTGTGGCCAAAAACATGTGATCGTCATAAGGAATCCCTACGTTGTGTGTATTTATTTTTTATTGACCGGAAGGCGCTGGCTACTAACTTTGTAGAGGGGATGTATGGTTTAATTATATAAAACAAAAGCAGAGTAAATACACCTAACCTTTATTTACATACAATTCAAATTAAACATGTGACAAATAGAAAGAACAACAAAAACATTAACAACCATTTAACATAAAATGAGAGTGCCAGGCTCACCTAGAGCTCCTGTGGGGAAAGAGCATGGCAGAGAAACCCACGATCGTTGCTCTTACCACCCAAATATAAATACAAAACAACCGCTAACCAAAGGCATAAATTAAGAACCTTTGCTAATGATAAATAAGACCTGTCTCATTTAATGTGTCACTAAATGTCATCTGTTACCTCATATTAGTCATACACACTTCCAAGTAAAACTGAAGAGGTTTGGTGTTAGTTAGCCGGCAGAGCCGGAAGGTACTGGAGTCCCATACGGGAGGCAATCCAGCTATAGTTGAGATTTCGGAAGATCCTTCATAACACTGGAGTCCCATACGGGAGGCAATCGAGCTTAATCCAGATTCGTTCCGCACGGGCGAAAATGTTAGTAAACTCAACAAGGCTCGTATAGACGTATGACATAAAGTGAGCACAAGAAATCAAAGAACAACCTAATCATGATAAAACAAGTTAAATGTGAAACAAAGAAGTTGTTATTGCTATATCTGGGCAGTCACGACAATATACATATTTTAACATGTAATAAATAATGAGCAATCTTTAATAATAATTGTAACAATTTTATCTTAGAAAAATATACGCCCCTGAGCGTAAGACAATGAAGGCTAAACATATACAGAATTATTATCATGAAACATCTATATTTTACGTATAACGTAATCGTGGCAAAAACAAGTTAGATGTGAAACAAAGAAGTCGTTATTGTAATGTCTGGCAATCAGGACAATACATATATTTTTAACATGAAATAAATAATGGGCAAACTTTAAGTATAATTATAACAATTTTACCTTGGAAAAATATATGCCCTTGAGCATAAAGCAATGGAAGCTAAACTTACAAAGAATTATTATCATGAAACATCTATAATCATCACAATCATAAGATTATATAGAACAATTAACAACAAAGTACTTAAAGAATATTACCTGCTAACTAATAACACTTTAAACAATTAACTTTTCACTACTTTGACACACTGCCCGCCGATCGTCTTGCTACCTATCTGCACACTGTTCTCACTTCAACTGCCTATCTTCAACTATTTAGGCTTCCTTCCAGAATTTCCTACCTAAGTGCCTGTTTTTTGTGCTTCCTTCTATCGACCGTTAATATTACTTTTTCATTGTTATACAACACCTATGTAACAGGTGACGTCGAAGTTGATAAGACAAGTACGGTTTTGCACAGACGCCCCTTTGGAAGATAGTGATGAGACGAACATGGCTCAGAAATATCTTTCAACACACAAAAACGGACTTTCCTTTCATTTGAATTAATGTCGCAGAAAGTGTAAACATTTGGAAATGGTTTGTCTGGTATGTACTTTATAAGGTTCAGAATATAACGGGTAGGATTGGTAAATAATGTTCTTCGTAGCATCAGAAACAGTAGCTTCACGTAGGAGTTCTAGATCTCCAACCAATATCGTTTCAAATGAGACATGCTTCTTTGACACACATCGTTCGGTATAGACTCCACACTTCTGGGCATGACTTTGACCAAACCAAATTTCGACAGGAACAATAAGAGGCGGTCAGTAGACGCATCTGTTACCTCAGCACCGGTGACCATAGGAAGAGGTGGCTTAAATGCTGCTACAAGTCCTTTAACTGGCTGACTCGGTCGCCCCTCGCTGGAAATGCCTACTCTGCCTCTGGGTTCGTTAGGAGTACTGAAGTTGTTACTAATGCGGTCCTGGCTGAGACTGCTTTTAAGCTACTGCTGTGGCTGTTGCTGCTGTGGCTGTTGCTGCTGGTGCTGGTGCAGTTGCCGCTCTTACTTTTGCTACTGCTCCTGCTACGGCACCTGCTACTCCTGCTGCTGCTGTTGCTAGACACAAAAAAAAATACAGCAGTATCATGCTATAATATAAACATCCAAACATCCCCATAAAGCTTTCACTGTACAGCGCCTATCCTGGTCACGGCGCCATTCTGTAATATAACAACCCTAGGTTCGACAAAAACAATATATCGTAGTTGTGGCCAAAAACATGTGATCGTCATAAGGAATCCCTACGTTGTGTGTATTTNACTATTTAGGCTTCCTTCCAGAATTTCCTACCTAAGTGCTTGTTTTTTGTGCTTCCTTCTATCGACCGTTAATATTACTTTTTCATTGTTATACAACACCCATGTAGCAGGTGACGTGGAAGTTGATAAGATAAGTACGGTTTTGCACAGAGTCTACTATCT
Source organism: Anoplophora glabripennis (assembly GCF_000390285.2). Lineage (NCBI taxonomy): Eukaryota > Metazoa > Arthropoda > Insecta > Coleoptera > Cerambycidae > Anoplophora > Anoplophora glabripennis. The sequence goes on from NW_019416783.1 coordinate 160,173, forward strand.
GGTTCCGGATAAGTTGAATGAACTAGCGTTGCAATTGGTACGCAATTAACGTTATTCATAATATAATTACAGCTTCATAAAAAAATTGGCGTAACTAAAACCTAGAAAGCAGTTGGTGGTTTCATTTAGCCCTAGTAAACTCGTCATTTTTTTAAAATTTTTTAGAATATGTAAATAATTCCAATTTGAAATTCAAAATCTTTATTTCTACACTACGATTTCTATCTCTACACTACTCTTATTGGTTCTAAATTAGAATATGCATCAATAGTCTGGAACCCAAATTATGTTAATCAATTAGCAACTTTGGAAGGAGTACAGCGTAGGTTTATAAAATCAGCTGTGTACTTATTGGATGGTATTACTCCAATTAACTAAGCCTTTAAATCGAAATTTTGCCAACTTGGCTGAATTTTTGATATGAGTTAGTTTAAGGTATATTATAACAATAAGTGAGAGTAATTTTTTGTTCAACCCCCGGCCAAGGGTGGAAAAAGATAAAACAAAGGGCTTTTTCAAGATAACTCAAAAAGGGTAAGAGCTAGAAAAAAAAGTTTTTCATGAAAGTTGTAAAGCAGACAATTCTACATAAAAATGGCCTCTTAACTTTTTCTTGTACTATTACAATTAACAGAGTTAGGGAGGCTAGAAGTTAAGGGAAGATTTCAGAAATTTAAAAAAAATCATAACAAACAGAAAAATGATTGAATTTTGTAATTTTTTTTTTCAATCTGCTCTAAAATATGTAACTTTTCTTTTCAGAGAAATAGATATATTTTTTAATTTTTAATAAGAAAGTTATAACAAAAAATCAAATTTTTAATCGTTAATTTTAATGATTTAACAAAATTAAATTTCTGAAATCTTCCCTTAACTTCTAGCCTCCCTAACTCTGTTAATTTTAATAGTACAAGAAAAAGCTAAGAGACCATTTTTATGTAGAATTGTCTGCTTTACAACTTTCATGAAAAACTTTTTTTTCTAGCTCTTACCCTTTTTGAGTTATCTTGAAAAAGCCCTTTGTTTTATCTTTTTCCACCCTTGGCCGGGGGTTGAACAAAAAATTACTCTCACTCATTGTTATAATATACCTTAACCTAACTCATATCAAAAATTCAGCCAAGTTGACAAAATTTCGATTTAAAGGCTTAGTTAATTGGACTAGTATGTACATATCCCCTTCAGGGTTTTCTGCATGATCTATTACTTGAGCGTTTCAATATTCACGTCCTTGCTAAAAGAAGATCTGTTTTTCAAGTAATGTTTTTGTATAAAGTTCTACATAACATTTTGGACTGTCCAGGCGTTATAATATTAATATCAAAGTACCACGACTATCACCTAGAAGTAATAATGTTTTTAGTCTATCACAGCACATAGTAACATCCTAGTAGCATCACCATTGTATCAAATTGTTTCCAAGTACAGCGAGATAGAAAATAATGTCGATCTTTTTTGTCGTTTGGCTAATGATATAAAGAATGCTTTGCTTATGTAGTCATATATGTCTTATGGTTTGTTGCCTTTTTATCTTGTTCTTTATATTTGTGTTATTTGTAAGTTTGTACTATTTTTAGTCGAAATTGGTTGAACTGCTCGGACTACTGGCTTAAAAGTAGTTATATTTGAGAACAGAATACCGTTTTCACGGTGCGGATATAAAAAAAAACACTACATTTTTAAGTCGTTTCCAGACAACATCCTGTTTCGGAATTTGCGAGTACCGTAATATCCATCAGATTGTTTTCTTCTGATAGAAACTCAAACCGTCGGCTACTAAACCAATCAATTAAAACCAGGTGATCATTAATATAAATCAGCTGTCAAATTGATTCGGTTCTAGAGCTCCTCACTCCATTATTACATGATTAGTGACGGATGTGTCGGGAGAGCTTCTATATATATTTTTTTTTCTTTCAAGACTACTGAACATTCGGTTATGGAAAGTGTTTCGTCCATTCTTATATTATAATAGTAATTAATTGTTGGTAAATCAGATTACGTTAGCCTCCAAACGAGCGGATTTACAATTTATTAGGTTAATGGTTCTAGTTCGCGTTTAGTGACGGAACTAGGTCAGGCCTTTAATTCGTATTACGTGATTTAACGAGCGGGAAAATACGACCGAAAGGAATAGTGCGATTTTTAGCGCAGCGATGTACTTTCAAGTAATTTCGTTTCTTCTTTATCGGTCAGTCAAGGAAAGGATTATGGTGAATCGCTTGATACAAGTCTCCGTTGCGTTAATAACTATAAATAGCGGAATTTGTTTTGATGTAACTTTTACTACGTCAGTGTTACAAAAATTATACAGAAATAGGCGTTGTACAAAGCAATAATAGTAGTATATATATACCGGGTGTCTCGAAATTAATGCATCAAAATTTGGTCACATTTTTTTAAGACAAATGTAGGAGACCCGTTTTTTTTTAGTTTTGCAAGTAGCCCAGTCTTTCGGAGTTACAAAAAAATTTGCTCGCATATTTGAATATCTTAAAAATTATTAGTCCTCTAGAAAGCCATTGAATTTAAAAACTTATTTGTCTCATTTTATTTGTGTGGAATTTTATGTGATCGAATAATCTGTCCGTTCTTTTTTAACGCTAATCTAAACGCAGATATTTTTTGCGCTTCCTCTTCATGTAAGACAGAACCTCTATCTTCAACTAGATTTCCCAGGAAAGTGGATAGGTCGCAACAGTCCGTTAGATGAGTAGCCGTCAAGAGCTCCAGACTTGACGCCGATTGATTGCTTTTTATGGGGAATTTTGAAAAATAAAGTGTATTAAACAAGACCCCAGAGCAGGGTTATTAGAAATAAGAGGAGACGGATTGAACAGTGGACTAATAGAAAACAGTAATATTAAATTTTATTTTATTGTGAAAGTCATTTCTGGTATAATAAAAATATATATATACAGGGTGATTCACAACTTATCCAAAAAAAAAATTGGGAATAGATGCAGCATGAGAAATGGAGTCAATATTGTAAAAAAAATTTCGTAAAATCCTTATAGTTTATGAGAAAAAAATTATTGAAGTTATAGCACATTAAACCACTACACAGCTGGACAACTGTAGGTAGTCTCTAGCATCATTCGTCACGTGGCCTCATCGACTCCGAATACTGAATTCGGATTTTGCAATCGTCGTTGCGATATTTACTTGTTATCTGTGGTTTTTATAATACATTTTTAGTAGTTGGTGTCAAAAATGGGTAGTTAGTGTCAAAAATGGTTTGCGTGTACTCGGAGTTGATGGATATCGTTTTAATTTATGGTGAAGCGTTTGTGTTATGGTGAAACAAGACATCATTTGTGTTAGTTCGTAGAAAGTGAGTAAGACGGACCCAAATGTGTGTGGATAAAATTTTGAACAATTGCTGTTGCAGCATCGGGTATGTCAAATGATTTTATTATTTAAAAACACAAATTAATTTTATTAATAATTAATAAAGGCAAATGCATTTGAATTTGCCGATATAAAATAGGTGCGATTAGATTCTATTTACATATTTCTTTCCTTGCGAAAGTTTTTGTCCGTTTATATCACGCCGCCATTACGGTCGCATTGTGCGAGGTCAGGTTTTACAGTGGACCAGTTTCCAGTGCGTGCAGAAGTGTATTTTTAAATCAATTTCGAACTGACCTTTTTAATTGTTTCTTTACAAAATTGTATTTGTAAGGGTTCCCTGTACATCCAGAATTTTTTTTTTGGATAAGTTCTGAATCACCCTGTATATATAGTAATTTGGCTGTCTTATTATGAGCACCCTGTGTGAATGAAATTAATGAAACTGTATGGAAAAATGAATTAAAATGATGAAATAATACCTTAAAACTATTTTCCACTGTTAATACAGGACACTGCATTGAGTGAAATTTTTCGAATTTTGCGCCTGTTTTGTGAACACCCTGTAAAAGCTATAATAATGAAACTTTGTATTTAGGGTTTTGAGGTGTAATCAAATCGAAAATGCTATCCATTCCCTTTTCTTAAAAAATGCCTAATATCAGTGACTATAAAAAGAATTCTTTTTTATAGTCACTGCTAAAATGTTATAAGTGAAACACACTGTAAAAAACAAATAGGTATCTTAAATTATTATAAACACCTGATGTAAAATTTCAAAGAAATTCTCTGTTTTCTTTTATATATAACAATCATCATCACATTGATTTAATTATAAATATGTTAAACTAATTAAAATAAATACCTATAAAAAAATGTGTCCTTAAAAAACTGAAATTATTGTAATACCTTTATAATAAACTAAAAATACGAAAACTAATAATAAAATATATATTTAAAAAAAAATAAATATTAAATGTAAGATTTCAAAGAAATTCTGTTTTCTTTTATACAGGGTGATTCAGAACTTATCCAAAAAATAAATTATGGATGTACAGGGGACCCTTACAAATACAATTTTGTAAAGAAAAAATCAAAAAGGTCAGTTCGAAATTGATTTAAAAATGAATGAACCACAATAAATGGGCTAACCTATTTGTATATTTTAAGTGTTCTTTTTCAAGTGGTCTTATTAAAATTGAAACTGATAACTGATACTATTAATATTATATTCACATAGGTGTTTTTTTAACGAAAATAATTTTCTTCACAAAAAAGTCTTGTTATCTTCTGATAATGTATATTGTTTTCGAGAAAATCGATTTACTTGCGTTGTTGCACTTTGAAAATCATGTGTCGTGGATTTCTTTCAAATGTTACTTATACATTATATTAATTAAAATGAGTTCTTTACTATTAAAACTCTTTAAAGTACCATATTTGAAGCAAACAGGGTGTAACTTTAAGTGGGGGTCAGTTTTTTAGGGGTAATAGTACGTGTTGCCCTGAATACGAATCCGAAATTCTTTTTTTTAAATCAAATAAATAATCGAATTATAATTAGTTTTTTAATTTTAAATATATACTCGTATATATTCATGTATTACAAATACATGAATTGTAGGCAACCTACAGTGCATGTGAAGGGAGATAGTGCGGGTCAACGGTGACGAAGCGAAGGGCGCCAGTTGTTCCGCATTTGGAGACAGTATATCTAACTGTGAATTTGAATGTTTTTCATTGCTGGAAGCCACCAAGAGACTATTTATTTTTGTGTATTTCATTTATCATAATTGATTACTGATTGAGTTTTTTACTAGGTTACTTGCTAAGTATTCTGTGTGGCGAACACAACATAAGTAACTCGCGGCGAATGATGTGGAATTGTGCACGCGCTGGTACACTAGCTTCTCCAGCGACGGAATTTGAAAAAATAAAAGACTATTGATACGTCTTTCTAAAGATCAAAGGAAGCCTCTGTATAAACATGACCCCCATTCAAAGTTACACCCTGTTTAATAAAAATAATAAAAAATGCAAACTTCCTATTCTTTGGTGAAAAAATGAATAGAAATAACCCTTAGTTTCCCTTTGCACTCACATCTCTAGCTCTGTGTATCATTTGTGCCTTGTAAACTATTTTGAGTCATTAAAAGAAAATCCATTTTTGCCAACACACTTTTACCACTTTGTATTTTTTTTAAGCTAAACTGTTTCAGTTTGGCTACATATTTTAGAATCATTTTTAGAAGTTAAGAATTTGAGTACGAAAGCGAACAATATATTATTATTCTATGGAATGGATCCGGCGCTCATAAATGAAGATTGGGAAAAGTTCCAAATATTCTATTACCGTTTGTCGTTCAACTGAATACATTTTCTTCTCACCAAGTCTTGTAAAGATGGCGGTTAAGAGGAAACAGTGCTGCGTTTTTAATTAAACGAAAAAATGCCAACAGGCAGCTGCGCTGTGCTTCCCATACATTTTATCTGACTGTGCGAGCGCAATAAAAATAAAACGTTTTCGATAATCGGCTCTCCCAGAGAGCCGAGGGTACCTGAATCTGCATACAAACACGTCTGCATCTTCAAAGGAAGATAAAGACGTTTTACATTTTGTGTTTGCCTAATTTATATGGGTACAAAACGGTGGAATACGCATACAAACGAAAACCGCACAATGGCCGATACAATCTGATCTCCACTAGCCAGATTTCGTTCGCTGCTGTAATAATTTACAGATCTGTTGGGTGCATCAGAGATTAAAACAACGATTTAAGACTTAAAGAGTTGTTGAAGTTGTGTTTGTGGCAAACGTAACCTATATTTATACAATTTTTTCAAGTTATATCCATTTCTAGATATGTTACGTGAATGAATATCTTGTAAGAAGTTCAGTTAAGTAATTTGTAAGTTTGAGATATAAATCCCCCAACTCCACTGCAAGTCCTTCAACATGTTCCACAGACGTGAAAACCATCTACAGCGTGAATCGGCTTTACACAAATGTGGGTTAATCATTCGCACAAATTGTCCCTGTCACAATTTTAGTATCAATTTCAAGTACCATTGTATACAGATTAGAAAATATTACACATATTTATCTCCGTGTCGTGTACACAGAATTGAATTGTGTAAATTCCTACTAACTCTATTTAAAAAACTTGCCATTCATTGCGACAAAAACTGTAACATACTGGCCTTCCACGTAAATGTAGGTTTAAGCCTTACAAAATTTGAATGAATATTTAAATATAATCCATTTCTCTGTAAGTGGAGGTGTAGATTGTATCTTTTCGCATGTTTATATTTCATAAACCGTAAGGGTAAGGTAGACCGCTGCTGCTGCTACTACTAAGTATATATCACAGTACAGTAACGCTAACACCAGTTTCCTAGATCATTTTTTCTATACGATTAAATAACTAGTCTGCCAACGAGCGGTAGCCCTGAATAACTACCATTATCCATCGCAACATCTTTGTGTTTGTTCGCTCTCTTGTAATTTACTTACGTAATGGCTGTGTGTGTTATTTTTCATCGCGTGCCCCATTTGGTTCCCGTTAAGGAAGTACGGAGCTAAACATATTTATTTATAAACGTCGAATCACTGTATTTTACATGGTGGCAACTGTACTATAATCTGATATAAATTAGCATATAATTCACATTGTAGCACTAACTTGTTTATTGAATTCTAGAAGAAACATTTTGGTTATGACTTTAGCCAGGATTGCACTTCTTCAACGTCATTGTCATTCCTAATTTTGTTTTGTCTATAGCTTGCTTTGGACGTTCTAAGACATAATAATCAGCTTCCAAATGGTACAGGAGACCTTAAGAACGCCTTTAGAAGAAAATCTACAACATTTTCATTAGAAGCTTATTGTTCAACTTATTTCTGTTCACTATATTGCCACTCCTTTGATAGCATGTCAGAATGGACATCCACATCCATTCAGAAAAGAATGAGAAATTTTACTTGAATCTATTAACTACAAAGACAATCTTTTGGATAGTATCAAAACCTTCTCAGAAAGTATCTTCCTTTCCTGCATTTGTCTTGAAGACGAAATTTACATATTTTGCCAAGGCTTAGGCCATTTTTACTGTATAATTTAGTTAAAAATCAACCAGTTATTTACTTCGACAGACAGAATTTAAGACAATCAGCTCATACTAAATTAAATCCCAGCTGATGTGGAGTTGTTTGGATGAGTTAGTAAGTCTAGAAAGTCAAAACGATGTAACCCTAATTCTTGCATTTGTTTTGCAGAAGGTCACAATGATGACCTCGGCATAGGTAAGCGGAGAAGTTCTTGAAAGGACTTTAGAAGCAGTTGGCAGAACATTTGAACCAATGTGAACAATAAAGGTAACAACATTATGCAGAATTTCAGAGTATATTGGTATGGCAGAGGGCAACCTGTGAAGGAGGATTTGTCACGAGTAAGAGTGGGCTGCAGTCGACGTATTGTGCGAATATGAAGAACTAGCACTATTTACAGCCCGGAAGAGAAAAACCAGAAACTATTTATTCGAAGAATCCACTACCAAGGCTGTGGAACCTAATCAGATGGTTAAGCAGTAAAGAACTCTTAGATCATGGCAACCCAATAGACCTATGGTTCTGGGTGAATCAACATTTACAGTTAGCAATCTTCATTTTCAATAATCTCTACATATTTATTGAAGAAATTTAAGAACTTTTCAAGAAAGAAGACAGAAGAAGTGTTAATTAATATGCTACAAAAATTGTATATAAAAGTTTGCTTGTAACGTTTTTTTGTTTAATATTTTTGACCGTTCTAGAGGTATTGATGGATGCTGGGAGTTAATATGGCCACCGTGTACAAAGAGCGCATCATTAATATTAACAGCTGGTTTATGTTAATGCAATCAGTCGGTGCTGATATGCTCATTAATAGCACTTCACAGTGCTCCTGTCGTCAAGTAATAATCTTCAGTCTATTAATCAATGTTTCAAGTCCATCTTTGAATGCTCATTTCCTGATATAAGATATGTAGATATAATTTAGAATAGCTAGGAAATTGATGAGCTTAGTTTTAGACATATCTCTAACCGTAGAAAGATTATTATTATCATACGTTTTTATTGCCATCGGCAAATTTTAATTAATTATATATATTTCTATTGGATTTTGATTGGATTCCGTTTGTTCTTTTAAAAAAATATTCAGTCTACATAAATATAACGGAAAGTCATTAACAAGAACTTATTACAAAAGTGTTTACAGAAATTGTTGTGTTTAATTTTTTTGGTAGTCAAGTTTTATAACACCACGTTTTGTCTACCTATCCATAAACTGGTGCAACTTTTAACCAACTTCGTACCAATGCGATTAGTTATCTTTAAAAGGTTCAAACAATTGGGAGTCTGTTGGTGCTGAGTTTGGATAGTACGATGGATACTGCAGCATCTCAAATATCACAGAGTGTATTTTGTCTAGTGTATCAGTATGGGAGATATGGTTGTGGGATAATTTTTTTTTATTGAATCTCAAACGCTTCAATCATATCAGAATTTTCAGCTTGTACATTAACATGTCATTGTGCAGAGTACTAATCGTAATTTCACTTCTTTCTTGAAAGTTTGGAATAGAAAAGGCATCCCTATACCATGGTATAGGACCACTAACGTATATGACCATATTATTCTTAGTTTCTGGTTAATAATACATACCCTAAGGGCCGGAGTACAGATTGAATGAACATAATCGGTATTGGAAGTAGTTTTTTATACAAATAGATTGTTAGAAAACAAGAGACTATGTGAAAAATTAAACTAACTAACAATTTAACAGTTTGTAATTTTAATAGGTTATTCATTTAATAATTTAGATTTGTTAGTATTTGAACAGAGAGAATGCTCCTTTGACTTATTTTTTAAAACTCAGATCTGAATTATTGTTTTTATAACATTATCATTATTTCTGTTGAATGATAGTCTGTATCGTCGGCACACATATGACAATTATAATATTCTAGTTCAATACAAAGATTCTTGTTATAAATACAGGACAACAATGGTCCTAATTTTGAGCCCTGAGGTAGTCCTTCAACGTTAAGAATATGTTCATCTGAAAGTTCATTTTCTGTTTTGACCTTTAGAATACGATTTTCTGTAAAGTAACTGTCACTTTAGACCACTTGATTTGCCGAAAATCAAATTGGAGAGTATTACCTGTATTGTTTACTTGCGTGTTATTTTTACACATATCTCATTTATGTCCATAACACTGTTTTAACTTCGAAAAGAAAAAAATCTAGTGGTCTTAAATCAGGAAATCTAGGTGGGCGATTCATATTTTTAAACTAAATGTCTGGTTACATGAGAAAGGGAATCATGTTAAAATACCTGGTAGCTAGTTGCTCCAAGGTGCCATGTGCAGATATTCCGCAAAATCGGCAATTCGTCGCGTGATAAAAGTCGCAAATCGAATCCAGTTCCCGGCGTAATGAGTCCAGATTAGGTTTTATTGACTGGTAATGAGAAAATAATGGGTGCCGTCTCGACGAAAATCCTTGTGATTTAGCACGGTTTCGCATGGATTTTGCATTTCCTGCCCCTACGGCCGGTTCTCGTGCGGGCCGACATTAATTTTTGGCCCAGGCAGCTGACTCCGGCTTTATGTTTCCTGTGGTGGTTTCATTAGTGCTGTCTAATGAAATCGTTTCGCTTGATATAGTAATGCTCGGCTCGGTTAATGCGAATGGATGTTAATTCTGTATTTAAGAGTATTAAATTAGTTAGGTTCGGATTAAGGTAGCCGGCTGTGTAACTTGAAGAAGTGCATTTGTTTTTGCTGCAGTTTTTATTGAAATTACAGAATGTAAATTATGTTTAGACAGCCACTCGTATTATAATTTGCTAAAATATTGCTTTTACTGGTGCTGAAACCTTTTTAACCCTCTTAGTTCCTACGCTACTTTGGTATAGAAAATTAAACTAATTTAAATTCGAACAATTTTCGATCAAGTCACGCTACGTAAAGTCCAGAAGAGTATTATTCTTCAAGGGTGAGTGACTCCTTCAGGTAAAAGAAAACAAACAGGAGACAAGGACCAACAATGTATAACATTAATTATAAAGTTAAAAAGAATAAAGTTCAGTTATTTTCTGGACAGACCTCGTACATTTAATATTATAGTAATGGCAGGCAATTTCAAATAACCATTACTTCCATTACTTTGCCGAAATATCTGGATTGATTGTTTTAAAATATGTGGGTCTTCTTATACTGAGTCATTCTTTCGAGAATACTTTTTGGACTACTGTGCTCCCTTTACTGACACTGAGACATAATTTCACAAAACCAATATTTTCTTGCTGAACATTTCAAAAGATTGCTGCCTGACTTATTGAATGAAATTTATAAAAAACATTGCATACCTTTGTTGTAACGTCGCTTCAGACAAAGACCTACGAAATTCCACCGCGACAAATTAATTAACTTATTTTTTGCATTTAAACTACATTTACTTAATCGTTCTCGAGTAGAAGAAATGCGGCAACAGTGTTACATCTTTATTTTTTAATCTACATTTATTTATTAGTAGCAGCGGTTTTTTTAAGTTTTATACAGCCAAATTCGTTTTATTTTCCCTATTTCAACGCTTTATTTACTTGGATAATATGTCTCATAACTCGTAAACAATTCACTTTTCGACAAAAATAAAAGAATGTTTTTTCATCTGGAATATTTCAGATCGTTAGAAAATGTATTCATATTACCAATTAGTTCAGTGGCGTAGAAGTTTTACTCTAAATAAGGAAACAACGTCCTTGTTTCTCCGCCACTGGTTTTTGAATTTGGACTGTCTGCATACAGAACTAGGAGAAATATTCGAAAAAAAATGTGTACCAAATTTGGATAAATTTGATGAAGCAGTTTTCCAGATATTTAAAAAAATCATTTTATTTTTGATAATTTCAACGCCCTGTATCTCATAAACGGTGGCTTTCTGCGCATATGTTCATAGACCAGTGATGTTAATTTTTGTTGTTTAGTACTTTCCCGAAGTTTGTCTATTAAAATCTGGACCACCCTGTATACAGGGTGTCCCGTTCATGTTTCAAAAAAACTATGCAACTTCCTCATAGAAAAATAATAGTTAATAGTTCATGTAAAGTTTTTTTCTTAGACGCCCCGTTTTAGAGATACAGTGTGTTGAAGTTGTTACTTTCCAAATGATTTTCCTTAATTATCTTTAAATCGGCTAAAGATAAAAATGTTAAAATTTGTACACGAGTAAACATCAACTGTGCGTTAAGAATAACGTGCAAAGAGTTTCTTTCTGAAAAGCAGCGTTGCCGATACAGGTAATTGGAGGGGTACAATCGAAAAAAAAATGTGTTAAAAATCAAAATTTATTACATTTCTAAACGGTTCTGTAAACTCTAAAGCATACTACAAAAAAAAAGGTATACCTATACTTGTCGAAATTCGGTAGCATTTTCGAGGAAAATGAAGTTACATTTTTTTGCTTGCAAAAAAGTTACTACATATTCAGTACATCACGTTGCCTGCAGAGGGCGCCTCGTACTCGATACCCAAAAATCATTATTATATTATTTTTCCCGTCATTAAAAAATCTCACTGTTGAAAATTTGAAACATTTCTAACTAAAATTATAGAAATTATTTAGGAAAAACCATTTTTTATTTTTCACTTTGACACCCTGTATCTTTTTTATTATGCGACTTGGGATATAGGTATGTTAGGTTAAATCGACTTATTTTCATCCAAGGAATCTCTGGTATCATTTGTGCCCCTCCATTTAAATACACCCAGTATACAAATTATTATAATTTTTTACCTTTAGCAGCAAACTTTTTTAGGGACGCCTATGAAAGTCATTAAATTTTATTGCCAAGCGTTTTTTACATGTTCAACTGACTTCGGAGAGGCTATATCTCCTGTAACAATTTACTGCGGCAGGGGCGTGCCTTGAAATTTTCTGCCAATTTATTTCGGGTGTCGAATTCAGTTAATTCCAAGAAAGTGACGCAGAGATCTTCTTGGACTTCTATCTCAACAAATATCGTACGGACTGTACTAACAACTGTCGCTAATTTTGCATATCCTTTTTACATTCAACATGCTTAGGTATGTGCATTTCAGAAGTACGGTAAAAAGTTGCGGGAAAGACCCATTGAAACTGAACAGTAAACACGTCCCCGTAGTTAATTCAGTTCTGAAGTTCTTGCCTCCGGGCCGATGGCGTGCCTCGAACACGGACTTATCTCGATGTATTTATTACGTCCCATACGCTACAAATACATTATAATGTTCGCCGGAGTGGGACTACGTTCATTCGTCATGATGTCCGCTTTATTTCATCCTGCTGGTTCGATTTTATTTCTTATAAATCACCCGGGACGCAATAAATAACCGGGCCGGACTGCTTTGCTTCGCCATTTCAATTAATCGCCCAAGTATGCGCAGGCAAGTGATTTTTTTCTGGTCGGTTTGGTTTGTTTGTACGTGGAAACGAAGATGTATCCACCTGCAGCAGTCGACCACGCTCGGGGTAGTACTGAAACGTGAAAGTCGGGACCAAAATGCATATAAAGACCTGTATTTAATGACAATCATATATTTTTCCAATAAGAGCTAGAATGTGGGACTATGCAAGACGGGTGTGAATACAGCAATGGTTTTACAGCTTGTTAAAATTTTCAACATTTATAGATTCGAAAATCGGATTAATATACGGGGTATAGATTTCCAGTTCTCATACCTAAAGGTGGATGCTTACGTGAATATTGTAAATTTATACAGGGTGATTCAGAACTTATCCAAAAAAAAAATTCTGGATGTACAGGGGACCCTTACAAATACAATTTTGTAAAGAAAAAATCAAAAAGGGCAGTTTGAAAATGATTTAAAAATACACTTCTGCACGGCACTGGAAATTGGTCCACTGTAAAACCTGACCTCGCACAATGCGACCGGCATGGCGGTGTGATAAAAACGGACAAAAACTTTCGCAAGGAAAGAAATATGTAAATAGAATTTTATCGCACCTATTTTATATCGGCAAATTCAACTGCTATTAATTAATACAATTAATTTGTGTTTTTAAATAATAAAATCATTTGACATACCCGATGTTGTAACAATTGTTCAAAATTTTATCCACCAACGTGTAAACACATTTGGGTCCGTCTTACTCAGTTTCTACGAACTAACACAAATGTTGTCTTGCTTCACCATATCACAAATGCTTCACCATAAATTAAAACGATATCCATGAACTCCGCTATACACGCAAACCATTTTTGACACTAAACTACCCATTCTTGACACTAACTACTAAAAAAACTATTGAACAGATAACAGATAAATACTATTGCAACGACGATTGCAAAATCCGATTTCAGTATTCGGAGTCGCTGAGGCCACGTGGCTCTCCACGCGCATTGCGAATGACGCTAGAGACTACAGTTGTCCAGCTAGGTAGTCGTTGAATGTACTAGAACTTCAATAATTTTTTTCTCGGAAACTATAAGGATTTTACAAAAATTTTTTTACGATATTGACTCCATTTCTCATGCCGCTTCTATTCCCAATTTTTTTTTGGATAAGTTCTGAATCACCCTGTATATTATTTCATGATGTCTGAAATTGGCTTTCGGTGAAATCGGCCGAATTTTGGATATGTTGTTCCTTTTGGTGTCCAGATCAAAAATCTCCATGGGCACGAAGCTCGAAAATCTCACCTGCGAGCAGTACTCAGCTTGGAAGGTTAGAGACCGGTAATCCCCGATTTTTGCTGATTCTGCCTCTATCCTTGCATTTTCGGGATATATATAACAGGGTTCGTAGCGGCCGGGAAAACCGGGAATACCGGGAAAAGTCAGGGAATTTGTTATTCTTCATAAAAAAAAACGGAATAATCAGGGAATTTTAAAAATTCATGAAAGTCAGGGAATTTGATGTTTGCAACTGGAAATTTTGTGAAAATTATTTGTTGATGTCTGTTAAATTTGTATCCGTGAATCGCTTAAATTATCTCTTCTAACAAAGTCCTGTATGTTCTTTTATGTGCTCGGCCCGCATTAAGGGTGGCAGCCACCCTTAAGCATAAAAAAGGCTCTTATGTATAAAAAAAAGGTTTTCAGTTTTCACGAAATTTGAATAGTTCCAAATATTTCGAATTTTCACAACCAAGAACGGCGGTGACAACATTTTTAACATTAAGGCGATGTTTCGCATTGTATTAGCTATGTCCTGTACAAATTTAGCTTCGTGCAACTCTCTCGGGTTCAAAAATACAATACCTTTGTACGTTTTCGGCCACGAAATTTGAATAATTTCAAATTTTTCGAATTTTCATCACCAAGAACGGCGGTTACAACATTAGGTCTGTTCCAACAAGAGTCAGGAATTGGTTCCAAACCGTGACAAATATGCATCCAACTAATTCTTGCGATATATTCACTGAAGACACATTTAGAATTTAGCTGGCCAAACATTTCGAACGGTTGGGAACCAATCCCTGACTCTTGTTGAAACAGACCTATTTTTAACAATAAGGCGATGTTTCGCATTGTATTAGCTATGTCCTGTACAAATTTAGTTTCGTGCAGCTCTCTCGATTTTAAAAATACAATACCTATGTATGTTTTCAGCCACGAAATTTGAATAATTCCAAATATTTCGAATTTTCACCACCAGAACAGCGCTGACAACATATTTAACATTAAGGCGATATTTCGCATTGTATTAGCTATGACCTGTACAAATTTAGTTTTGTGCAACTCTCTCGGTTTCAAAAATACAATACCTATGTACGTTTTCAGCCACGAATTTTGAATAATTCCAAATATTTCGAATTTTCGGCGAGACAACATTTTTAACATTAAGGCGATGTTTCGCATTGTATTAGGTAGCTATTTCCTGTACAATTTTAGTTTCGTGCAACTCTCTCGGTTTCAAAAATACAATACATATGTACGTTTTTAGCCACGAAATTTGAATAATTTCAAATATTTTATTTTATCGTGAAGTAAAGGCTTTATATTTTACTTAATACGATCGACTTTTGTTCTGAATGGATTAATCATTTCGTAATACAGGAGTGCTCTGGTTTTAACTCGCCCACACTTAGATTACGTACCTAATCTACCCTATTAAAATTATTATTTTTTTAAATTAGTAGGTATTGGTGCGTAGATGCTGAAATGTTTACGATAAGGTTGAAGCTATTTTCACTTGCAGCCGATGTCGGATAGAATTTCTCATTTAAACACGGTTCTACGGCGTATGCCGAACAAAAATAGCAACTGGGAGGTTTGAGGGTTATCGATCAGATCCCAATTCATAAAACTTGGCCTAATTAATTAAAATTGGCTTCTCCCTGCTGAATTTCGGATAAGTAGTTTGTTAGTTAATAGCATCGATGTGAGTTTCATTTAAGTGTTTAATTAATTTCGTAATACATCACAGTTTTATAACTAAGCAAGTAAAATCGTTTTTTTAATTAAACATTTTTTTATTATTAACTCTTGTACTTTAACTTTGCTTTAAATATATTAAGGCGAAATTGAATTTTATATATAATTCAGTGTCTGTTAATATTCATATGTTTGAATGTATTAAGAGCAAATTTAAAAATGCAGAAATAAGTTATCTAAGTTATCGTAGCTGAATTCACATTTGCGATGGAATAATCATTAAAACAAAAATAGGAGACAATTAATCCAAAGCTTTGCAGTATAGTTTATTAGGAATTTCGATGTGTGAGGTTTGTATCTTTTTTTAAATAAAATAGCAAATCATTTGCATCGTCTGGCATTTTAATTTTATTAAACAATTCCAATGGTAAACAACGTGTTCTGCAGATGCTATTGTGCATTGAAACTTTTCCGTTTGAGCCAAATTACATATTAATTGTCTTCTGTAATGGCTTGTATTCAAAGTTTAATTAACCATAGCCGAGCGTTTGCTTAAAGTTTAAAAATAGTTTTCGCCTGGTGGCTTCCTAAATTTGCATGCTGTAAATAGAGGTTTATCTAAAGTATTTGTAACAATTGAAAGTATGATTTATGTGCTTCTTTCTTTGGGTTTAAGAGGAATCATCATCATTAAACGTGTACTTAGTTCTTTTAATGATCGGTACGAGATGTGAGTACAAAAACTAAGCATCGTTGTATCGCAGTAAGTCTTTGTCTCCTTATATGCTTCTTTACATTATATTCTGAATTGATATCTGGCTTTGCACAATACATCTGCAGTAAAGTGTAAAAAAACAGCGCAAACATTAGTAGAGAAGTATGAATTGAAACTTTTAGAAGTATAGATACATACAGTTTTACATTACTCTCAGAAACTTCGCTTTGCGTGCTTAGTCTAATCGACAATGATCTTAAAACATAAATCATAAACAAAAATCAATAAAAAAGTGTTATTGGCCAAATTAACAAGATTGCCATCTATTTAAATGTGGAGGTATAAAAAGCGTGATATATTTAATGGCAAAATTCAAGTTTATGGGTACTAAACAGGACTATCAAAAATGCCTCCCCTTGTACACAACCTCGTCCGTCCAAAGAATATTTTATGTAAACTGAGGACGAATGCTATTTTCAAGGAGAAGCCTATATTTTGCTGTCCAGTATGTAATTATTGTCACAATATTCTTGAGAAGTAAAACTTGCCATTGTTACAATTTTGCATCGCAATCTTATTTAACACGTTGCAGGCAAGTTATTGAACTAAACTAACTACGAAACAAATTAGATGATAAAGTACAGATATTTGATGATTTCCTCAATTTATTATCTGTCTACTATAGAATAGTTCTTCACAGGCGTAACATTGAAATTTTGTATATAAAAAATAAAATTAACAAGCTCGGACTGCCTTGAAATTTTACATGATAAGTTAACCACCTCTAAAACTATTGCGGGATTCTGGTAAATAACCCTGTATATCACAGTTGTAAAGTATCTCCATGGATTTAAGAATAAGACCTTACGTCGACCCGAGTTCAGCTACCGCCCATCATATAATCCAACTGCTAAGATATTTGGAATAATTTCTATTCGGAAAACAATTTGCAACTAAAAGATAATAAATAGATGAGGTTCTTGAAAAACTCGATATTTTATGTGAGCCAAGAACGTTGATTTGATTATTCAAATTGTTAGCACCCGTGAAGTGATAAATCAAGTGAACCCGGAGTGGGAGTGCAGAAATAAAACTCGAGGAGGGCACATATCATCGTATGGTAAAGAGAATAGAGAAAATATATTTATAATTCCTATCGACTATTTGGTAAAATGAAAACAATTGAAGAAAGAAAATCGCATGGAAAATTGTGGACAGCAGTCAGGATTTACCAAGGACACAACAGTCACTACAAAGGTAAACGTGGCCAATAAGAGGAGCCTCAACCCAGGAAGGAAAATATTCGAAAAGTCAGAAATACCATTCCAATGTCGCAGAAAGAAGAAACTACCAACGCTTGGGATGATTGATGAATATTGAAGGTAAAAATTCATTTCTTGAATTTCCACCTAAACTACTTTTTTGAAAGATTAAGTGATTATGATGAGGACCAAGGTGGACGCCTTCATCAGGACCTGAAAGAAAATGAAGTGAATGAAGGTACCACGGCAGACGGAATGCTGATATGATGATAGACTACTGCTGGTTACTGAAAAGAAAAACTGAAGACATTAGTTCGAAAAAAGTCCGAAATCCACTGCCCCCAGGTCGTTCTAGGGCAAAAGAGTAATAAGAGAAACGTAAGAAATAGTTTGACGTTTGAAGTTTCCCATTCAAGATTACAATTTTTGAATGATCAAACTTGAGCTTCAATCATTTCTTTTGTCAAAATACTAAATAATAAATAATAGGAGGAATCAGGAAGCATAACCAATGTCAGAATTATGAGCAAATTTCGACAGAAGTTCTAACGATTTTTCGAATTTTTTCGGCTATATCAAATACAATTACAGAGAACCAGGAAGACTAACTACTGTTCTGCACATTAAAATACGTGAACTTTATCCGGTCCAAATATTTTTTTTTTTTCAGAACATTGTCGATGCTGATTTATCGACCTTTCCACGATTTTTCAGGATGTTCCGCCATTTTTAACAATTTATTCAAATCCTGTTGCTGCTTCAATAAAACTAACGATGGAATCAGATAAAAAAAATACTTCAATATACATATAGGCAACCTAGTGGGGTCTCCAGGTCAGCCCACTTTTTTTTATTTTGCGTATATGTGTTATTTATCATAATTATTGAACAGTAATTGTAATGTATGGAATAAGAATGTTTTGTGTACTGAGAGATCTAGAATGATTGATGGCGCCACTACTGTGGCGTGTGTGCTGCTCTCCTATTATTTTCACTCTTCGTAGTTGGCAACACTGACAGTGATTTACGTCGTTCAGTGGCGGGTTAAGCGCAGTGGCAAAATTAATTTTTAATCACAAAAATACGACACAAAAAGCAGAATTTTGGCATTAAAATGAAAGATACTATAGACCAGGCAAGTTAGACAATAAATCAGAAATTTTTTTCTGATGAACCAATCGAGTTGCGGTTTTCGGCATTATCTTCGGAAAAATATCAGGAAAAAAAGTCTATCTATTACACTTTGGGGCTAGATCAAAACTTCATTGCGTGTGGATAAACTGCATCTTGGAGCGCATCAATTTTTCCGAATTTTCTAAAAATAGTAAAAATTAACTAAAAGTTGTAGAAATTTGGGTGCACGGGTTTTCGGGGTCGGAGATTCCGAATCTGACCCTGAAAAATAAGCCCGACGGCCCTGTGGCCCCCCAGGGGGGCAAGGCGGGGCCTTCTGTAAAACATCGAATAGTTGAGTAATTGCCTTCTAAATTTCCACTCGGGGGTTTTTGGGGTCGGGGATTTCAATTCTGCCCCTGGGGCTTCCGTATTCTGGGTGGTTTTGGTCTAACTTGCCTGGAGTATTATTATTATTAACTACAAAACTAACATCAACAATCGACTTCGTCATCATGAAACTGATTTAAAAATGGCTGCAAAATGTTTTGTCTGTATCGCTGAGCAGTGACATTGTCTTCAAAGAAAATGTAGGTCCAATTATTCTTCGCCAAGATACTATGACTACCCAAAATTCTATTTTAACAAGCTGAACAGTCGCTTCCATTAACAGGTGTGGATTCTCCTAATACCACGTAGGTACAATAATTTTGTGAATTTATGTATCCACTAAGAAGAATCCATACCTATCACATCGGTAAAAAAGTTACATCTAAAAGATTGTCATGGTTTAGGTTGTTGTTAAACCAGCTACAATAGTTCACTCTTTTTCCATTCTTTTTTCTTGTACCGCACATAGAAACTAAATGTAATTTTCTTACAGCTCTGTGTACTGAACCATATGACATTCCTATAATTAATATTTTTAAATACTGATTTTAACATTTTATAAATATTTACCCGCTGCCTTGCTGCTAAATGCTCTCTAACACCCTCCAATTTATCTTCCGTTAAAATTGACTTTCTTCCAGGTGACTTCCCTTTACAAACACTGCCAGTATTTCTGAATCGTGTCACCAAACGTCGAACATGCTGAGCAAAAATGTTATAAAACGCAGCTTCATGATTTGGAAACTCTTCCTAGAATTGCAAAAAACATGAATGGATTGAATAATTCCATCCATTTTCATATCGTCTTGTAACGATAAGATTTTCTAACCTAAAACAGTATTTTATATCGAAGAAATCATCAGTATTTGCTTCTCTACCACAAAACTGACAGTTAACAGATGATTAGCGTTGAAAAACACTGATAATTTAGAAGATTAACGATAAATTCAAATAAAAACACAGTATGCGAACACAAATAAATACAACAGCAAGCACGGGAAGCACGAGCGTCTCTGAATTGACATATCGTGTCGGTAAGAAATCTAAGAGAACGGAAAGTAATTTTGATCAAATGGAAGTAAATTTTAAAATCTTTGGTAACATATACGTGAAACGTCAGCTGCAATCATTCTGGATCTGGATTTTTATTTTATTGATTATGTAAGTATTATAATTATTTTTTAAAATAAAATAAATTTGTTTAGCTAAAGATGCGACACATCTAAATATAGTTTTTTTAGTCAATTCAAAACGTCTTGTCAGTATCTGGTTAAGTAAAAAAAAAATCGTGAAATACAGGTTCGGAAAGTACTGATGGTCCATCTGCCGTTACGTGAGAGCGATAACGTAAGACATAGAAATCCATGCGATAGAGAAGGATAGCTATAATGATAATAAGATCCACTTCTTATTTGTGGAAGGGCGAAATGAGCGGTGACTATTAGACGCCTTCATAATAGCCATCTTTTTCTATCGCACGGATTTCTATGACTTACTTTATCGCTCTCACGTAACGGCAAATGGACTATCGGTACTTTCCGACCCTGTATAATTTCCTGTGGATCTATTTCGACGCCCTGCTGATTTCATGACTTGACGCAAGTCGAATTCTCTTAAATCTATGTAAATAATTAGAAAAACACACTTCCACGCAGCAATGGAAGAATTAGAAGTGTTGAAGGCGAAGTGGATGAAAACAAGTTCTTCATTCGATATACACACTCCACTTTCCCAGTTTTATCGTGTCTTGTTTCATTTTTACAAGTAAGCGACTTATCAAAACAAGTCTGTCACACCTCGCCTTGTGCCTACGTTAACGCGTCTTACGCCCGTTCCCATTCGGATTTATCCGGGGACGGCTCATTATGCGGTCTTAAAACGGAACGAATACGAATACGGACCCTTTTTATTCATATTTTTCGCGTTACGACTCTTATAAATTAGGCGTGTCCGAAAGACCTGAAAGCTTTGTGGCATATTTTATAATTATTGCAAATTATTCGGTATTAACGTCGTAAATATAATCGCGTAATTTATCGCGCCCAGACGTGTCCGAGGCGGTACCGGACGGGTACGTGCACCGGAAACCAAGCCGCATAATGACTTTTCGGTTCGGGAGATACAAATAATAATGATCGGCCGGCGGAATTGATTTCGGGGCGCAAGATAAATGAATACCTTCGAGATCAAGTGCGATGTTACCTCGTGAGCCGAAAGGAATTGTTGATTCTTCACTTCAGGCAAACTTAGGAGTACTCTTAACTTTCCAATCAGAAGCACGAAGCCATTCCAATTACTATACGCTGGCCTAATCTAGGTAAAAGTAGAGACATATGTCTGAGGGGTCCTAAATTGCCCTCCACGAGAAGTATAAGGCGCGGCGACTGCTTCGAAAATTTCCGCCAAAGTTGTTTACGTAGCTTCCAGCCGCCCGCAAAAACCACAGCAGACGACAACACCGGAGGCTGATGCCGACGACGGCGATGTGTAAAAATAGAAAATTCACCTCAATTCGAACTGAGGAACTGCAAGGCAAATCTAAAGTACCACGTTAGACCACAAGTCAATCATCAGTTCCAGTCGGCGACAATCCAAAATGGGTAATATCCGTAGAGTAATATCCTCGCTACGGGACTTCTGCGAACCCATCAAGAACTGTGACCGAACGTCGACCCTTGCCGTTTATTAACTACTAACAAAACCTGGCCAATACATATAGGTTTTAAATTAGTATCATTTTGCATTGTATAGAGCCTCTACAGATCAATAATCAAATACCCGTTTGTTATAAATTACTACTTTAACAATATATGTTTTTAATAACACAGGACCACAAAAAAATGACTGTAGGGTTCCTTGAACCAGACCAAGAAACCCAACAATATCAACCCTATACTTTCATAACTCAATAACCTTGAGATTCGATAACATATAACTCTAAAACCCATAACATGAAAATCTCTAGTCTCAAAACTCATAAATCTCAAATCCCAATAAACTACAAACTCAAAATGAGCAAAAAAAAACAAAAAAAACACGCAAAACTAAAACCTCAATATCGGAGATATTTATAATTCTAGACTATACTTCGTAACCATAAACCCCATAACCCTGAAGTCCCATAACCCTATAATCCCAACAGCCTATAACCTAGTAATACAAAACCTCATAACACTGTGTTATATTGTGACATGCAATTTTCTTATGTTACACTTCAGGGCTATGGAATTTATAGATTATGAGGTTATGAAGTAATGAAGATGTAGAATTATGAAGTTAAAACTCTCTGAGATTAAGGTTTGAGTTTAGCTTGCAAGTTTTTTGTTTTTACATTTGCTCATTTTGTGTTTGCAGTTTATTGAAATTTGATATTTATGAGTTTTGAGGTTATAGATTTTCAGGTTATGGGTTTTAGAGTTATAGGTTATCGATCTCAAGGTTATTGAGTTATGAAAGTATAGTTAAGTATATGGTTTAAGGGTTATATTGTCGGGTTTCATAGTTTCAAGCTGTTTTTTTGAGGTTAGAAAAAAACGCTGACGTGATGGGGCAAAACAGGTTTTGGATTCGGTTTCAGCGACCCAAAAAACATATAATCCACTTGTTCTGGTTCAAGGAACCCTTCACTCATTTTTTTTGTGGTCCTGTGTTATTCAAAACCTTGTTAAAAAAAAATTCACAATTTTTTTGCGAACACATCGCTTCCAGTATTCTCAAATAGTATTTGCTCCAACCGGATATACTAACCTTTGAGTAGGTACTCTCACTGGTTTACAGGGTGTGCCATTTCACACTCCCGCTGCCAATATCTCCGAAATGAAGAAATTTATTTTAGTTCGTAAAACTGGAGTTGTTAGGTCCCTCGAATACCTTCAAATTACAGTTTGAAATGTTAGTTCAAATCTTTCTGTATAGCTGGCGTGGCGATACTAAAAATTTTTTTGATTCCTGGAACGTGGAAATGCAGTCCATCTGAAAGATCGTTATATTTTGAGTAATTTTTGTAATATACAGTTTTTCCCAATATCTACTTGTTTTCGAGCAATGAATTCGAAGTCAGATTTCCTTTGAGACACCAACGAAACAATACCTTTTCTTTTTTAAGCCGCAATTTTTTCTTGGTCATATGTCCCTCATTTTGATGTCATGTGACGTCATTTAGTGCGACCGAGAACAGAACCTACTTGTCGGCTTTCTGCTGTCTGATCTACAGTCCAATGCCGACGAGACGGAACCTAATTTAAAAAAAACGCGCATGTGGGAGTTTCGAAGCAAAGTTAATTTGGCTGTCTCTAGATTCTTGTTACTTACTATGCTCATGATGTCAAGATGATCTGTCTTGTCATTTATCTTCTCAATTCTCAATCGGACTAAATGAATCACGAATTAGCGCGACACCAAACGTCATTTTAAAACTTTTATTTTGGACGCTAAATTTTAATAATTAATTATTATTAATTAAGATATTTCACTAGATAATTTTATATAAAGTTATATATTATTTGTAAAAAATGTTTTTATTTTTTATAAATAATATGGGCTTATTTTTGTTTTCATTAACCTGATCTCTATGTTGATGTAGGAGCTGCTTTCCATTTTAAATGATAAATCAAAAAACCAGTTTCAGCTGCTAATATGGAAAATCCTTATATTTTAACATTCTGCTATGGAAGCCCTATCTTTTCTTGCTGCTTTGACTTCTCAGTAACTGATTTAATATGTTCATACTCGTCTTGGTGTAACTATGGTACATCTTAAATATTACTTATTCTACAATTTTTTATGAGAAAATTAAAATTTATTATTTTATTAATCTGTAAATAACTCCATTGCTTTTTTAAATATGCACGTTATGCATACTCTACTCTAAGCAGTGAAACCCTTAATTATTTATTTATATCTGTTTATAGTTTCTAAAATATCGTCAAGCAATAAAAAGTTCACTTTTAATGATAGGGAATTTGTAATAATATTTGTATTTGTTTATCATGTATAACTATAGTAACATTGGAAATTCCCAGTTGAAGGCATACAATTAAATTTAATTAAGCTAAAATCCCATTTATGATTATGAAATGCAAATTCGCATTCTTTTGGAAAACTAAATTATACACAGATTCATATTTATTTTTCCCAACTATATTTATCCTTTTTAAGTTTTACATGTTGTTTTACATGTTGTTTTACATGTTGTTTTTTACAATGTGATGACTAAGACTCCTGGCGAGTAATCCCATCTTACACATGCATTTCAACTACTTTGTATTCAACAATCGCGTCTTGCCTTTCAAAAATCAACATCCGTTGGGGCACCACAACAGATGAATTTTAAAATTTTTTATGGCATTAGACAAGTAGATTTTGTATACAACTACGTAATTTCCTAAGCATAAATTTTAATATTTAACACTTTATTTTGGTTTCAGGTAAGTGGGAATAGTTAACGGTGTTCGCGTAAGTATTTATTTTACCTTTTTAAGTGTCTGAGATTAAGATATTTACAGTTACTGTTGCCATCAAGAGTGTAACATGTACTGAGAATATATTTGGTTTGTAAAAAATCCTGTAACTAGTATCAAGCACTAAAAAGTTGCACCAAACCAATTTCTTTACATTTTAAAATTAATATCTGTACAGGGTGCTCTATTTCCTTTGAGTTTTGCCTAACTTGATTTTTTTAAATGGAACATCATGTATATATAATTAGTAAGAGAGCGGACAATGTGTGACTTTAACCCGAAGAATAGGTCAAATTTTGGTAGAGATGTGTACGCGTTCAAAAATGTAATGTGTATAAACTATGCAAAATATAATTATTATGTATAGCAAATATATCGTATTATCCTCGCGAAGATTTGTACAAAGGGTACAAATCTTTTTAAAATCCATAAATCATGTGAACAGGTTAAATAACGAGAAAATAATTAAGTTAATTTAGTTCTAAAGAAATGAAATAACACTCTCGTCCATCTCTAGTCCATCCGTCGACATCGGTTGCGTTTATCGAATTTCTATTGGTCAGAATTCAAACTGCAGCCCTGTTATGAATGGAGCGTGAGTTGGACTATTCTATCATGTGCGTCGCCTGAGGGTATTCCTTACATTGACTTCCTAATTTCCAATTAAAAGAACGACACTATTTTTAACCGAACTTTATTTAAATGTAGTATACAATTTCTGATTTTCTAAATATTTTATAACGCCTAAAAATGTATGTACCGTGGAATTTTCGTGAATTATCACGTAAATTTCCGATGCATACCCGACACGCCACTGCGTCATGGGTAATGTATCTAGGTTTATGAATGTCATATCTATGTTCAAGGTTAAAATCACAAATTGTCCGCTCTCTGATAATTAGTGCATTTTTGAGTTTCCCTTTGAATGACAGCTTTTTGAATTTGTCAAATATCTCCGAAGCTAAACACAGCAGTAAAAAACACCATTTTTTTAAACATTAAATAATACAGAAGCGTTACGTTTTAGATATGATAAAGAAAATAAAAGCATGTGGTTCATTTCAAGTTGCACAGAAAACAATAGCAGGAAACTGTAAATAATTCTCAGATAACGTGACTACGTAAATTTATATTGTCATTTGTTTTGGAACTTGCGATGTGGCCATCCTTTATTGGTCGATGATTTTATCTCCAAACGAATCCAGTTGAATCAAGTCATTACAAACCTCTTGATCCGAGATAGTACTCGAGGTAATACTTCGTTTTTAAATCTTTATAATAATGATTGTGAATTATCTAAATATATACAAAAGACAAATAATCTAATTATTAAAATTGCTTATATGTTATATTATAAAATGCCAATCACAGGTCAACAAGGGTCAAGAAACAGACACACTAATATGCATTCCCGAAGGATTTTGGTGCGCTGAATCCGAATATGGCCGCAGGATTGCTCTATCACGTTAGGTTTTTGTGATATCCTAACCTAAAAATGCAAAAAACAGTTTTTCGTCATATTTGAGGTTATGTAGTAATTATTCTATTCGATTCTTTAAAAAAAAATCATATAACTTAAAAGTACAAGGCTCCCTCTTTCGAATGCCGTTGAATTTGCTCAAATATCTTTTTTTTTCGTTGAGATATCACATGTTGAAATTTCTAAGTTTATCAGTTTCTTAATATGCGAAAATCTACTAAGGATCCCTTAGACGTCAAACAGTTGAATGCAGCTCAGAAACTTCATACTCAGAAACCTTCAATACATACGAACAAAACTCACAAACTCCAAATCCACAAACCCAAACCCACAAACCCAAACCCACAATCACTAAACTCACAAACCCCAATCCCACAAAACCCGAACCTACAAACTCCAAGCTTACAAACCCCAAGCCCACCAACTCCAAACCCACAAACCGTCTGGGTATGAAGTTTCTGAATTGCAATCGACTGCTTGATGTCTAAGGGATCCTTAGTAGATTTTCGCATATTAAGAAACTGAAAAACTTAAAAATTTCAACATGTGATATCTCAACGAAAAAAATATTTGAGCAAACTCAACGGCATTCGAAGGAGGGAACCTTGTACTTTTAGATTCAATCTATTAGTTTTTTGAAAAAGAATAGATGGCATTACTACATAACCTCAAATATGACGAAAAACAGTATTTTTTGCACTTTTAGGTTAGGATATCTCAAAAACCTGACGTGATAGACCAATTCTGCTGCTAGATTCGGATTCAGCGCACCTAAATCCTTCGGAAATATGTATTCAAGTTTCTGCTTCCAAAACAAAGTTAAATTTTGTTGGTCTGTATAATTCGTCGTTGTAAATGTGGCAAAATGCCCGAACAATGTTCCTAAACAAGTATATTAGATTGTCGTCAAAGTTTAACTGGTTTTTTTAATTGTTTAAATTAAAAAAGGAACTTCGTCATGTATTTGACACGCCTTAGAGACTTTTACCTTATAAGAAATACTGCTTTAAGGAATCACCCGACCCTATACGTCACTTTCCATACGGGCTTTTCGTTTTTTATGGCCGGGACAACTTTTTACGACTGACGGTATCCTCCAAGAAGGCTAGAACCACTACATTTCGAGCTGTTAGTGTTTCAGCCACGCTGGAGATCGTCAGGGTTATAACAAATGGGATTCCCGTACCGTCATAAAATTTATGTTTGTCCAGTAGCTACCCGGGGACAAACTGATGGCCACTGTTAGGTAAATAAAGGTAGAGCCGCGCTTATATACGCTTGTCATAATTCATATCAATTAAGACTTCCACTCCGGCCTTTGGGAAACTATTAGTCGTCTCGCAGACCGATCGACTTTCCTATTAATTGAAGTGCTGCTTCGATATTTTGGTCATTTGACGAAACTTGTTCTCGATAAGTCAATCAGTTCTTTAATACATAGATCTCAAATGTTCTTCAGTTGACAAATAACTGAAGTTTTTAATTCGTAACTAAAAAAAGAAACGTACAAGCCAAAGTGGCATTTCATTTTAATTTGGGGTTGAGTAGGTAAGACACAGGCGATGCACTACCAAACAAGGAAGAAAACATCGGCGGGAATTAAATTAGAATTAAATTAAATTAGAAAATTAGCAGAAGTAAGAGATAGTTGGATTGAACGTGGTAGCGAAGTACCTTGGCTTGCACATAGTCCTGATTTAAATCCACTGGATTTTGAGGCTATCTTAAATAGTTATTAATAGTCAAGAACAACTGTGGACAAATATTCAAGTTCATATTATCAAACATCATAGAACTTTATTTAACATCAGACAAAATTTAAATAAAAGGCTAAGAAAGTGCATTGAAATCACTAATGATTGCTTAGAGAATCTTCTATAATTAATACCTGCTAATTTTCTAATTTTCGCCGAATCTCAAAAACCTTAAAATGTCTGTATCTGGAAAACGGTTGAGTTTATAAATTTCTAACAAGTATACCTTTTTTATTTAGAATTCAACGTAGTTCAATAATTTCTAATTAAAAAATTCAAAATTGTAAAATATAAAAAGTTAGACATATTTTTTCATTGATATAACTAGCGCCCCCTAGACGTGACCCCAATACTGGTTGCATATTCGTATTTGCCACCTCAGAAAACGGAGAACTACAAATTTTCAAAACAATCGATCAAGACTCAAAATATTGCAGAAAATGGAAAATATTTTTTCAACTTTAACACCCTGTAAAATGAAAAGGAGTAACAATTGATTAAGGCATGTTTGGCTCAATCGCTATATTTTGGCGTTAACATTCTGCCATTAAACTCTATGCCATTAATAATGACTCACCCTGTATTTGAGTGAAAATACTCAGTTTTAGTTAAAAAAATTATCAAATTGCTAAATACTAAGAGAAAATATACTCAATAATTTCACTCAGTGGATTCACTTCGTACCTTTATTGCTTTCACTCACACCAATTTTTTTTTTACTGTGTACGCATAGTGATCTGTACTGTATGTTCAACTAACTTGGTCATAAAAGAAATAAAGATATTATTCACCAAATATAAGTACTGCAACATAATTTTGCGTTAATGAAGCCAGACTTAGACCACTAACAGGCGAGGGAGCGCATGAGCACAAAACATTATTTTGAAATGAAACATAACCAAACTAAAATAAACAAGTGAACTAGGACAATAATGCTATATGTAAGTGTAAGTTAATTACTAATTTTAATTGTTTATGTTTCTTGTGTTAATGTGTATTTATTGTAGCTGTAATATCATCCTGTAATTGGGTTTCTCCCGTTGGGTGAATTAAATTAAATAAATAAATAAATAAACTTATTATCTTTTCTTACATAAGGCTCAGCCAAACTTTTTTGCGTTAATGGTCTTGCCACAAGACATAGTCTGAAGCGTAATTTATATTACGCTTCCATTTATTTAATTGTTCAACTACTGTAATATCAAACGTACAGATGAACTTGCTAAAAAATATTCTTGCGTCTTATTTTCGTCATTTCCAGTCCAACTAACTTGACGAGTACAAATACTTTGCTTTTTTTTGGGTCTTCGGTACATGTATCAAATGGAGGGCCCAAATCTGAAAGTGAAAATTAAACATTAGTAGTCTATTGACTGGGTGATTTGAAAACTATTGTAATTTTACCTTTGCGTAGAAAACGGATAAAACTTTTGCTTATAATATATAGGTAATATTGGTTCGTTGGATCTAAATCGAGTAAGATTGCTAGAGCGTCTTCTTTTTGACTTCCTTTGTTTGCTTCGCTCAGATGATGCTTCATAACCATTACACGATCTTTCTCTTTTCACTCCTGATGATGTAAAAGGCTCTTCATCGAACTGTATATGGATATCTTCATCAAGCCACTCAATACGTCTATTCAAAAATGCATCCGTAGATCTGGTTTGTTCTAACGCTACTTAAAATGCGGCATAAAGTTTGTTGGACACTTTTCTTTGATATAATGCTCCGCTGTGGATATGTTTTCGGTTTTTTATTAGACGAAAGGTTAATTCGCGTTTGTTAATATTTATAGAGCTCATATCGTAATTTTCGCTAGAATGACACTTTTAAAATATCCGAACAGCTTTTATAATTGTTCAACCACAAGCAAGTGCAGATAATATAAAAAAATAACAAAAACTGGTGGGTACACATCCTGTATGTGGTAAAAAATATTTTTATTTACATTAATTTTGCATTGGCAAAATACATTATACACTAGCCACCACTTAGCCACAGAAAAGATAAAAAGAACAGTCAATTTGAGTCACTAGAAACATATTTGTATATGCATATTTTTAAATATAAATTTTGAACAATAATAATTATTATGTTACTTGGTAGAAATCTATTATACTGTGTTGGGAAATATCCCATTTTCACACTGAAATGCATCGTGCTTTAAATATTCATATGGCTACCCTGAACAATTTTTTACAATTTAGACCGAAATTTGGAAACTGTTTATTAATTTCATCAAGTTCTGTAAATGGTGACTACTACCCACTGTATGGGCCACAGCATGACAATCCGAAAAACGGTCGACTTTAAATATCCTTGGATCATTTTAGAGAAGCAAAAGCTCATGTTGATATATGCTGTAAACAACATAATTTTCGATGTTAAAGTTTAAAAAAATATTTGTTAAGTTAAATAATGACAGAGATGCTGGAGGACATATAGCCACCAAAAACCTCAGAATTTCGACGCCGTTGAATATTTTGGAAATTCGAAATTAGTTTCTAATTATATTTCAAAGAATATTTTATTTGAAAACCTTTTTCAAGTTAATATTTTTTATAAATTTAATTTTTTAGGAACAATACAATACAAAATTCAAAAATGCAATGTAATGTTTTTTTTCTTTTGATAACATATTGTAAATAAAATCATATTTATGACAAAAAAATTATATAAATATTTTATACAATAATTACAAATAACATGTTTCCATTGTAACTGAAAAACTGGAAATTATAAAAAGATCGCATGGACCATTGGATTCAATATAAAAAATATGCAATATAAAGAATCTCTTTACAACAATAAAATATTTTCACAAATTAAAAATTTATAGGGATTGACAGAAAACGAACAAATTGAATATCTTGTTTTGCCGCACCGTAAATTAGTTTAAGTCTTAAACAAGTGAAATTTTAGAACTTTTGTTTTCGCCAACAAATTTTTGTTGAAAAGTTGAAAATGTTGATTTTGAATAAGTTCACTGATGCAAAGAAGGTGACGATTGAAGAGTCAAATTACGACAAATTTTGGCATTATTAACCGTACTTACAATATCTCACTCAGTTGTAGGATCTTGGCATATGAAAACTTTTTGAAAGACGATATTGTCAACTTTCATTTTACCCAATTTCGAATTGACCTGTCAGTCAACTTCGTCATTATCTGTCGTATGGTTGTAGCAGCAGTTCATCAGCCTTAACACTGAGTGTTTCGATACCCATAAGGAGGATTTTTCTAATAGCGAGTTCGTTCGTTACTTATAACGATAATGTAGCACCTACTTTAGAAATTGCAAAAATATATATAAAATTAAGGATATAAAGTATTAGGAATGAGATTATCTTAAGTTGACTTGGATCTGTTATCTTATCAGATTTATATATTTCAAGAGATATTAAATGACACCAGATATTAGGTCAAATATTTATAGACATTGAAGGTCGAACTAAGAATCGAAAGTCAGGCAAAATTGTTCTTCGAACTACTTCATTTTGATAAATTACATCTTTCAAATGATCCTGTTCGGGCAGTGACGTTAAGCTAAATGTATATTTTTAATATCCTTTGTTTCATGACTAAAGAAGTTAAAGCAACTGCCTCACCTTTCGCATATTCATTTTATTGTTTCATATTCCGCTCTTAAGCCGGTATAAACTTAATCCGATTTCGACGAATGCACTCTCCTTTAGTATCTAAAGCCTCCCAAGAATGCGCGCGCGCACATTTATTTATCTTTACTTTCCATTATTCACCAACCTATGGGCTGTGGAGACTATAATCTTTATTGGTCGGTCTTAAATCTGGTGCCCGTAAAAACAACTTTCATGAAATGGGGCTGTACGTAAATTAAAATCATCAATTTTTTATTCGCAAATTGAGCTTCTATTACTCAGGCTTTATGCACATTGTGGTGGTTTATGTAAACGTAAAATACTTGTGAATAAAATCGATAAGTAGGATAATTTCTTTTTCTTCCCAAATTAATACGAAACTGGGGACATGGTGTCGTTTTTAGCGAAGGATTCTGCCATATCTTACTACGTTACTGAGATGGCAGTACCAATAATGACCAATAGTATCGGTTAGTTTCTTAAGTTTTATTGTAATGTGTATTGTATACTGTAGTATAACAACCCTAGGTTCGACAAAAAATAAGTAAACGTAGTTGTGGCCAAAAAGATGTGATCGTCATAAGGACTACCTACGTTGTGTGCATCTATTTTTTTAATGACTGGAAGGCGCTGGCTACTAACTTTGTAGAGGGGATGTATGGTTTAATTATATAAAACAAAAGCAGAGTAAATACACCTAACCTTTATTTACATACAATTCAAATTAAACATGTGACAAATAGAAAGAACAACAAAAACATTAACAACCATTAAACATAAAAGGAGAGTGCCAGGCTCACCTAGAGCTCCTGCGGGGAAAGAGCATGGCAGAGAAACCCACGATCGTTGCTCTTACCACCCAAATATAAATACAAAACAACCGCTAACCAAAGGCATAAATTAAGAACCTTTGCTAATGATAAATAAGACCTGTCTCATTTAATGTGTCACTAAATGTCATCTGTTACCTCATATTAGTCATACACACTTCCAAGTAAAACTGAAGAGGTTTGGTGTTAGTTAGCCGGCAGAGCCGGAAGGTACTGGAGTCCCATACGGGAGGCAATCCAGCTATAGTTGAGATTTCGGAAGATCCTTCATAACACTGGAGTCCCATACGGGAGGCAATCGAGCTTAATCCAGATTCGTTCCGCACGGGCGAAAATGTTAGTAAACTCAACAAGGCTCGTATAGACGTATGACATAAAGTGAGCACAAGAAATCAAAGAACAACTTAATCATGATAAAACAAGTTAAATGTGAAACAAAGAAGTCGTTAATGCAATATCTGGGCAGTCACGACAATATACATATTTTAACATGTAATAAATAATGAGCAATCTATAATAATAATTGTAACAATTTTATCTTAGAAAAATATACGCCCCTGAGCGTAAGACAATGAAGGCTAAACATATACAGAATTATTATCATGAAACATCTATATTTTACGTATAACGTAATCGTGGCAAAAACAAGTTAGATGTGAAACAAAGAAGTCGTTATTGTAATGTCTGGCAATCAGGACAATACATATATTTTTAACATGAAATAAATAATGGGCAAACTTTAAGTATAATTATAACAATTTTACCTTGGAAAAATATATGCCCTTGAGCATAAAGCAATGGAAGCTAAACTTACAAAGAATTATTATCATGAAACATCTATAATCATCACAATCATAAGATTATATAGAACAATTAACAACAAAGTACTTAAAGAATATTACCTGCTAACTAATAACACTTTAAACACTTAATTTTACACTACTTTGTCACACTGCCCGCCGATCGTCTTGCTACCTATCTGTACACTGTTCGCACTTCAACTGCCTATCTTCGACTCTTTAGGCTTCCTTCCAGAATGCCCCACCTAAGTGCTTGTTTTTTGTGCTTCCTTCACCGACCGTTAATATTACTTTTTCATTGTTATACAACACCTATGTAACAGGTGACGTCGAAGTTGATAAGATAAGTACGGTTTTGCACAATACTAAATTTCTTTAAAAAATAGAATAGGTATTTCAGGTATAGAACAACAATGTTTGACTTGATGTTTTAGGAAGAAATTTGTTTAATTTATTCGAATTAGCTAATATCTAATAATAGAATATGTTTTTGTTTAAATATCGCATATTTCTATCGGAATTGTGAAATCAGTCGTATATTTGTCTTTGCAATTGCTAATATGCAAACCTTTATAATGTACGTCGTTATATAAGAAGATTTTACACTTGTTTTGCACAAAATGATCGAAAATAAAAAATAACGAAATATTCTGGGTGTAAAAAAAGTATAAATCAGTATAAAGCAGAGTACACCAAAAACGAAATGAGAAAAAAAGTTCATATAAACATACGCACCTAAGTATTTGAGATACAGGGTGTGAGTTTCACTTTACCTTCGAATTGATTTTTCTTTTTTTATTTTGGAATATGTATCCTTTAATTTTTTCAATTTATTTGCAACACTGCAAACATGTAAATCAGTATAGTAGTACGACGAAGTTCTAGAAACTGATTGCTTAAATCTACATATTGTATCGCATGCTTCACTTTCGTTAGTTGACTGAATAGTTTTAGTTTAAAAATCACCTTTATTGATTTTTTTCTCATTTAAACATACACTACATCTACGTTAAATTTTTATACCTTTTTTTTTATAAATTAACAACTATTTCTGTTGCTAGCATATTCCGAAGTCTGTCCCCCATATCCGGGTCGACCTTCGAGAACACCTCTACGGCCCTGTTTCTTATCCGTTCGCTGGTCATCTTCAGGGAATTCGCCAAATTATCCACCAGCCTGCTTTTCCCACCTTCGTCCAGGACCTTATTCCAGAAAACCCTCGGTTGTGAATAGTTGTCGTCTTCACCCAAGTCGTAGTAATCCACATCACCTTCTACTTTTGCAGGTGGTGGTATCCAAGACATAGCATTCGGATCTGGATCGGGTCCTCCGAAGCTGTTAGGGTGATAGTTCGGGGCACCTCCTTGGTTGTTTACGGCATCCCTGCCGTCGCGTTGGAAATTAGACACCTGGAGAAGTAAAGCAAATGAGAGATCAGATAACATTTCTATAAAACAGTGGTTGTTCTTAACCTAATCGTACAACAAATAGTTATTTTTGATCTAGTTTGGTAATTGTCGCTTTTGTATTCTAGAAAGATTTTTTTAGTGCCAAAAAACCTTTTGAGTGTACAAAAGCGATTTGGTAACTGTCAAGCAAGATTTCTCAAGTGATGAACAATATTGAAGTGTCGAAACTTCAACTTATTCCTGAAAAATCTGCAGGATGATTTGGTTCATTACCTTATTCAATGTGGTATTCACAACCAGCTGTTCATAATTCGCTCCCAGACGATATCGGTGAGTGTCCTGGTAACTAATTAGCCTCCCTTGAAGAAGTCTGTCGGGCGAGGCTCCTATTCCGGGAGTCAAATTGTTGGGACTGAAAGCGATCTGTTCTATATCAGCAAAGTAGTTGCCGGGATTCTGGTTCAACACGAATTTTCCAACTTTGATTAAAGGGAAGTCTTCGTGTGGCCAGACCTTGGTGATGTCGAAGGGATTGAAGCTCTGATGTTTGGCTTCCTCGGGGGTCATCACTTGAATGTAGAATGTCCAAGAGGGAAACTCCTTCGTCTTTTTCCCGTTTTCTATCGCGTTGTAGAGGTCTCGGAGGGCGTAGTCTGGGTCTTTGCCGGCTATTTCCTGCGCTTTGTCTGGGTCCAGGTTTTTTATACCTATGTAGATCGTCGCAAATTAGTAGGTCAAGCCCTTATCCTCATATGGCGAGAATAATGGAATTTTAGTTTTAACTAATTTGAATCTGTACGAACCAGTTTCGACATATCAGAGTGTTAAAGTTAAGAAATTACTTGTATTGTAACAACTTCGTTGTTTTCTAACATACCGAGTTAAAATTTTGTTCACGATTATATTGGAACGGTAAGTGAATTGCTTACCGTTTTGTTAGCCTTAGCAACCAGTAAGCGCATCCTACTGTCGTAGAAACAAACATGATAAGTGAACTAAAAAAGCTTGATCGTGCAAAAAAATTTATGAAGTTTTTGAGACGTTCTGTCATTGCAATGTTGTCAGACTCGTCAGAGCTAGAAGAGATTGAAGTTTTACGCCTGTGGCAGTGGTTGCTACTATGTGAAGCAAGAGAGGGCAGTAATAAAATACATTTTTGGATGCATCCTCTTACTGAAAAGAGGATAAAACAAAATAGTTTAAAGATGTTTATTAAAAATAAAATTTCAGCAATTTTACAAGGCTAAGCATATCCATTTGTACAGCACAGCTACAGTCTTCTAGTAACAAGAGTAAATACGGAATGGAATGTTTTCACACAAAACAAGTGGTCGCTATTGCACATCCTACGACAAGAAACATGTCAAAACGCTTTGCTAGGCGATTTTGGTTCAAAGTAATGGCGGATTTCCACTAAACGGACAGTTGAGTTTATGTCCTGTTTGTGTTTTATATAGAACCTGAAAAACAAAAACAAAACTGAAACAAACCCAAAACTCTTGTTTTCATCAAGCGGGCTACATTTTGTTCGAGTTTTGTTTTTGTTTTCGGTCCTTTTCCACTGGTTGTCGCGAAGAAGTCAGAACACATTTTTCCAATAACCAACCAACATCTTTAGAGAAGATTTTTTTATTCTTAGTTATAGCTGGTTTATACTGAAATCCTTGGAAAAAAAGTAAGTGTATATATGTACGGTTGAAGTATTTACTTGGTTAGTTAGTTTGTATACTAGCCAAGTAATCTTAACCGTACACAAATATATTTTTTAATAATGAATGAATTAATGAAGTACTTGGAAAAAAAAGTAAGTGTCTAAAAAGTGCTCCACCTCGAACTCCATCGATGGATATCTGGGAAACCGCTCTAAGGATTTTTTTGACATTGTGATTGTGTGATACGGACCGTGGGGCCCACCAAGTTAAAATATTTTCAAGGTCTTCGTACTTCCGGTTATACCGGAAGTCGATACTAACTTTCTTATTTTAAATGGAACCCCCTGTATATTATTGCATTTTTCATCCATTTTTAAGTTGTAAACATATAGCACACTCCATACTTAGGATTGACCGTTTCCGAGATATTTCGATTTTTAAACAAAAATTGACAGATGCAGACTGTCAGCAAAATTTAGTTTTCCCGGTTTATTTCTTTGTGCAAATTGGACATTTTGTAGAGGAAGACTTACTTTATCAAATTTGACATGAATATTTTCCAGTTTTTATACGGGATGGTCAAAAATTTTTTATCGAATATGAAGTTCAGAATATGTGGAAAACTCGAAATTTTTAAATGGAAACCCTTAATTTTTTTTCAATAACATACAGGGGGGGTCCATTTAAAATAAGAAAGTTAGTATCAACTTCCGGTATAACTGGAAATACGATGACCCTGAAATTTTTTTAGCTTGGTAGGCTCCACGGTTCGTATCACACCATCACAATTTCAAAAAAAATCTTTCGAGCGGTTTCCCAGATATCCATCGATGGAGTTCGTGGTATATGTACGGTTAAAGTGTTTACTTGGTTAGTTAGTTACTTTGTATCCTAGCCAAGTAAACACTTAGTAGCCCTAGTAGTAGTAAACCGTACTCATATATATTTTTTAATAGCTATAATTCATTAATGATTAAAATATTGTTTTGGGAAGAAGAAAACGCCAACATAGATATTGGGTTGGATCACTTAAATAGAAAACACAACACGACCGTTTTCACTAAACAGACTTGAGTTTCAAAACACGACGAAACCTTTTGATGTGACCGCTTTCGAGCGGGACCCGAAAAACAAAACTCCAACTGCCGCAAAACACGCCAGTCTTCAAAAAGTTTGCGAAAAGTTACAGATCTGTTTTATTCGATACAAGTTTGTGTTTTGTTTTTGTTGTGTCCGTTTAGTGGAAAACCGTCTTAAAACACGTTTATTAAATGAAAACACCGTCGAGCAAAACCATCTTGACACTACCTGTTTTAGTACGTTTTAAAAAGTTTTTTGTTTTGATTTATTAATATGTGTTGGATACTATTTAATACATTGGAGAATAGTTTCTAACAAAATTAATCAAAAACATTTTGTGTGAAACCGTGTTTGTTCCATCAGTGTGCTGCCGGACTAAGCTGTCGATTTAAATTGGAATTTCTCAGTTTTTAACGTTTTGTTAATTAACTATAATGAAATGGGAAATTAAAAAAATAATCATATAGTCTTGTCTCTCGTACGAGCTATATTCAGTTTAGCTTGTGACAACTTCTTTGAACCTAAGACCCTGACTTTTTCTTTACATTCTTCTGCGGTACCGGTTATGAAATATTTATTAAATCATCCTTCATAATCCGTCCTAGACGTATAACGCGAAAATTATACCCTCACGGTGGAATAAGTCGCGAGGAGAAATGAAAAATAAATAAACATCGACGAGTGATAATTGCGGTACCTATCATGATAATGTATACGGCGATGGATTTCATTGTGCAGTGCACGTCTGGCATTGCATCTAAGGCACCCGCCAGGAAATCGAGGAAATATAGGGCAGTGTCGTGCGCTCGTATTGAATTATTGAAACGTTTTTGCGTCCGACAGTTTAAATTTCATCACGAAGTGTAACAATGAAACAGTTTTCATGAAAGAAGGTAACATATTTTTCGACTAATAAATTATACAGTTTGTTTTCAAGACTAAAATGTCTTAATAATTAATACTTTCAGAATTCATATTTTTATTAACTTTCAGAATTTCTTGTTTAGAAACGATTGCGTCTAGCTCTGTTGTATATACAGTACGCGCCTAAAGTTAGAATAAATTCAGTAAAAACAAAAATTTTTTTTGGGAAAAATCCGCGAACAGATCGATTTTTAATTAAAAAAATACATATTTTAGCATAAAAGGCGATTTTCAACCGTCATATGTTTTCGAGTAATGACGTCATCGACATTTTTTTTGAATAGCAACCCCCTATTTTTTTTCTTGATTCTGAAAGATCGTTTCATTGTCGATCCGACAGTATTAAAATGTTGCCATCTTACATAGCAAAGTTTTCGAGTAAATGACGATTGAATGTTAGAAAACGTAAATTTTATTGGTTAAATAAATAACAATTCCTAAGTCAAGCAAATACAATTCATTAAGTTTTCTACTTAAATTAAGTGTTCGAATTGCCACCCACCGACTTCTTGACAATACGCAAGTCTGTGTAGAAATCCTTCTTGTACATTATGAATTATTTCTGGGGTAATTCTGTGTATTTCATCTATAATACAATTTTGTAATTCTTCTAAATTATGTGGTCTATTAACGTACACTTTGGACTTTAAGTAGCTCCATAAGAAATAGTCCAGGGGTGTAAGATCTGGGGATCTGGAGGCCATTCTATCGATCCTCGTCTGCCGATCCACCTCCTAGGAGAACAATTGTCCAAATCTCGAACAGGGCGCGCATAGTGCGGAGGTGCACCGTCTTGCTGAAACCATATGGTGTCATCAGGAATATCAGGGTCATTATCGTTAGGAAAAATTACTGCAAGCGCTGGAACAAGGTCATTTTGTAAAAATTCTAAATATCTTTCTCCTGTAACGGTTCCTTCAAAGAAGAAAGGCCCTATTATTCTGTTGTCAATTACCTATTCCAGCCCACACATTTAATTTCTGTGGGTGTTGGGTATGTGTCTCTGCCATCCAATGAGGATTTTCCCGACTCCAATACCTGCAAGTTTGACGGTTCACTGTACCATTGAGATAAAACGTGGCCTCGTCTGAAAAAGTATTTGCCGGTGTAAATCTCTATTTACTTGACATAAATACATCATAATTTCACAAAAGTGTAGGCGGCGGTCGGGATCGGGATCGTCTTCATTGAGTTCCTGCACAAGTTGAATTTTGTAGGGATGATATTTTTCCTGCCTCAAGATACTGTGTAGTCTGACTAATTTCATTGTTTAATGCAACCAGTCGTAAAGTATTAGGAGGATTATCTACCGTACTTATCAAAATGTTCTGTTTGTGATCTTCGCTAACGCTTGACCGTCCAGGTTTTGGAATATATAATATATAATATAATATATATGAAATTTAGATTCTATCTTACCTGTTGATTGGCTGATACGGCGGACCTGGATGTTTTTGATTAAATAAATCGCAAACTTTCTGCTGCGTTCTAGTCTTATCCCCGCATCCGATGAGAATTAAAATTTCAATTCTTTGTGTGACAGTTAAATGTGCCATAATACCTACTTTAAATTCAACAATAATTTTTATATCGCTTACAATGCTTAGAAAGTCGGTACGACAGTGACACTTTGTAAAGATTCACACCTACGTGATCCATAAAAAACTTCAGGCATTTCGAAAAACTAAATTTGATAACGTTTTTGCTTTATTTTAATTGATTTGGTTTTCTAACATTCAATCGTCATTTACTCGAAAACTGCTATGTAAGATGGAAACATTTTAATACTGTCGGATCGACAATGAAACAATATTTCAGAATAAAAAAAAAATAGGAGGTTGCTATTAAAAAATATTCGATGACGTCGACTCGAAAACAAATGACGGTTGAAAATCGCCTTTTATGCTAAAATATGTATTTTTTTAAATTAAAAATCGACCTGTTCGAGGATTTTTCTGTATTAATTTTGTCAATGTGGCCGTAGAAAATGAGATATTTACAATGTTTATATTCATTACTGAAAAGTTTGAATTATTATTTTTTTGCAAATTTACTACATTTATTAAAAATGAATTCTCAGTGGAAAAGTAAATGTCTTTTTGATTTTTGGGGAAACTTGAAAAGATTCTAAATTAGTAGTATGACTTCATATATG
Source organism: Anoplophora glabripennis (assembly GCF_000390285.2). Taxonomy (NCBI): domain Eukaryota; kingdom Metazoa; phylum Arthropoda; class Insecta; order Coleoptera; family Cerambycidae; genus Anoplophora; species Anoplophora glabripennis. The sequence goes on from NW_019416783.1 coordinate 200,588, forward strand.
TCAATAATGAATATATAAACATTCCATGGTAATGTTGATAAAATCAGTAACAGTATTGATAGAACCATTGTTTTTTCTGTATACAGGGTGTTTGGAAAAGTTCATACAAAATTTAAGGAGGTGGAAGTAGATAAAAAAAGTTCCTATAAACATTGGTCCTCCGGAGCACCGTTACTGAGATATGACCCTCCAAAGGAGTCTTATCATTTGAATATTTTTTAAAATAACTTTCTTTCTGATTAAGATAATGGAATGAAAATTGTAGGTAATAATCATACCATAAGGGTCTTTAACTATCGTAAGTTTCATCAAAATCGGTTATAAATAAGAATAGTTTTCTAACTACCCTTAACAGAAATTTTTCGATTTTTTTTTATTCCTTTCAATTTATCAAGTAATTAATATTATTTTTTAATGAATTTGACTTTTTATTATTTTTTAAATAATGTGTGGCTCAGAACAGTAACTTTTTTTTAACATTTTCACATAGTAGGCGTCTTTCATGATGATAGTTTCGTTATAATGATACTAATGATTGTCACTTTCGCGTGCTATCGTTTAAATTCTTACGTTTCTTAGTTATGATCTTTGTGCTTGGCTTGAAGGTTCCATTTAAAATTTTGAATTTGATCTTCAAACGACCTTTGAAATTAAGGTCAAGGCCATTTTCAAGGTCATGTCAAGATAGACCCCCTTTTCCCCCTACAACTTTTGTATGAAACATACTCCATTTCTCAAGATTCTTGTATTTTTTTTTGTTTTTTTTATGGCCATGTTATGGCCAAAATATGGGTTAAATCGAAAAAATAATAAGAACAAACAGTTTTTTTCGTTTTTCAATCGAAATCCGTGGTAAATAATGGGTGTTCCATTAAAAAATCAACTTCTATCTATCTAAAACACCACTTTCGGTCTAGACCGAAAGTCGTAATACGGACCTTTCAATGGTCCCCTCGGTGCCCTACAATTTTTGACTGAAATTTTTTTCGAAATAATCGAGTGCAACCGAGATATTATTTTGTCTATAAATGCCCCACCCGGTATATAATATAATGAAACCTTTACTGTTCCTAGGACAGTAAATTTAATAAAGATGGATTTTTAAGTAAAAAATTTATATCATGCTATTAAGATCTCTAGCGGTTTCATATTTGCTCTTTGCGTTTTCCGTACCTAATGGCTGTCATCCGTTAGTTTTGATATATACTGATGGGCTTGATCTTTTGTAAAGTTCGAATATTTTCCAGGTTTCCAGGTTCTTTTGGGCTTGAGTCAACCGATTTTATTAATGGTGAAAAACTATCAATTTCATAATTAATTTAATTTAATCATAAATTCCATGAAACACAAATTTTGGTCAGCAAGTAGAGTATATCGAACAATATATAAGAAACAAATGATTTTTAAGTTTTTCAACGTACTATTTCATACTCGTTAACTCTTATTCAATTTGATTTCATAATCCTAAACATGGAAATATGCAACTTTTTTGTAATTTAATCAACTCGTATGTCTCTTACAATTTAGACGATCCTAATACTGTTAAAAGTAACTCAGTAGATTACAGATCATCGTACTCATTCTTTCGAAGTGTATATACAACAACTGTATGACCTCATTTCTAATGTCGTTCCCAACACCTTATCATTATTTTAATAATAACGACTCATCTGTTTACAGGAATCAAACATTTCAGTTATGTATCTGTTATTAAATAAATCACCTGATTATCTCTAACAATAATTGAGTAATATAAATATTTATTTTATACTCGGAAGCACTACAATTCCTGTCACAAGATAAACAAGACAAACTTGCGGTTTAGAATAAAAATAGAAAAGTTATGGGTATTTATGTGTTCTGTATATTAATTTGTGACACGAAAATAAAATAAATAAAGTCGTATATACTTTTTTTGTTATTGAATATTTCCGATGTTAGCAATTTATCGGTCTACTAACACTAACTGATATTGATATTAATAAATATTATTAGGAGTAAAAATCACGTAATTTGCCACTTTTCCTAAATAAGTAGGTGTTTAGCGGAATATTTTATTTTATCGATTTCAGTAGCTACTAAATAGTCATGTATTTGTCAATAAAAAAATTATTTACTATAAAGCAGTGTCCAATCAGTGCAAATATATTAAAATTAACAAATTATTCGTCAGTACGATACAAGGCGGAAGATAGCGCAGCTTAGAGAAGAGAGCGTCGCACAGTTCCAGCCTATTAACCAGCAATTTGCTTTGAATTAAATAATTAAAATAGTTTTTTGATATAGTAGCACTTGCTAGTTGTCGGCCGACATAAAACCACTTACAATAAAATTTAATTCAATCTAAGTTTGTGATAATCTGACAGGAAACTAAGTGGAGATGCATTAAGTGCAGTTAATACTCTTAAAATGTTTTACAAGTCGTTATAAATAGGTTTATAGTGGTAACATTTCAGGGGAGACATATTTTGAATACCTCCGTGTGGATAAAGAATGAAAGATGCATTTGATGAAAAGATTTTGCTATGCGAACTTTAAAATTTCCAAACTGAAATGCTTGGAAATTGTAAAAGATTATAAGTATTATACTTAAAGCCCATCAAAAAATATTATTTAGACAACTTTGTCATATTATATAGTTTCGGAATTGCTTATTTGATTAGGAAGTGTATTAATTTTATCATTTATTTCGTATTTTATATCTAAGATGCATTTAACTGATTTTTACAAAAGGAAAATTTCATTTTAGTATTTTTATTGAAAGAAATTTCTGAACACGTGGTATCGCTGCGATAAAATTTGGAGGACGTGTTGCGTGTTGTTGAAAACAAATAATCCTAAACCGCACATACGTATTTTCCATACACCATTTGTATCCTCTTCGAAGAAACAACTAAGACAAAACAACAACGACGCAACTTTACGGGAAAAATAAATCTGTGTGTGATAGACTAGACCATCTTACCCATTACGTGTTTGGGGTCGCTCAATCCGAATCCTGTGTCCGTTTAACTTAGCCCTTATTCAAGGTTATGTGAAGGTCAACTCTTGTTTTTTGATAGTAACAAGATTTCTGACACTGCATTCTGAGGCGAAAAATTAAGTTCGAAGACGTAGTTATTTTTTTATTTTCAAAATCGTTATAAGATCAAATCACCGTTTCGAACTTCTCAAGTTAGTATCTGGTGACCTTGGAATTGACCTTGAAGATCAGGGTCAAGGTTATTTGAAGGTCAATTCTTGTTTTTTGAAGGTAATTCTTGGGAATATTGTAGGATGGATCATCCAACATGTCCTCTTTCGAATCACTGTCCATTCCGAGGTGGCAGGATTTCGAATATGCTTACTTTGAAACCAGTTATGCAAAAGCCATAAGCTGAGAGTATGTAGGTCCAAATTGTCGAATAAGAAATATGTCGTTGCCATTTTTATGTCTTCAATATCTTAAACACCAGATCTCATCATCTCACCCGTCAGAGTTGATTTTAGTGATTTTCATCAAAATGACCTTCAAGGTCAAATCTAAGATGACACAAACGATTTTTATAGATGTCATTATCCTGATTTCTTTTTATTCTATCGAGATACCAACCCAAGAAATTGGACAGGGGAATTGGACCTTTAAATGAACATCACTTATTCAAAATCCGGGATCAGAAATTGCATTACTCCAAAAAGAGAATTGACCTTCAACTAACCACAACGTTCTCAAAATTTTTTGAAGTAATTACAAATAATATTACAACATAGTAGGTACCCAAATTTCTTTCGAGAAATATTGTAATATTTTTGTGCAATCAATCATACCTTGATTTGTTTTGTAAATGAACTTGCACCAAGTAAGCTTCCTGTCCTTCCCAATCAAAGAGAACGTGTGGGAGCCGAATCCGTGTTGGTGTCTGTGACCATCCGGTATACCCCTGTCGGAAAATAGAAACATCACCTGGTGGGTGCTTTCCGGTCTCAGGCTGAGATAGTCCCAAAACATGTCCCAGTCCCTCAGATTCGTCACTGGGTTGCGTTTTTGGGACTTGATGAACATGGGGAAGAGAATGGGATCTCTCATGAAGAATATCGGAGTGTTGTTTCCCACAAGGTCCCATATTCCCTCCTCGGTGTAGAATTTTAGAGCAAAACCTATCAACACATATCGGAATTAAGAATTTTTTACTCTCCAGATTCCCATAAAAATGTTCATAATTATTTGATAATAAATAAGGAAACAAAGGATTTTAATTCTGTTTTTTTTTTATATCAATGACAATTTGAGAAGATAATACCTACAGGGTATTTTAAACTAAAAAAGTATTTTTTTTAATGGTAGGTAGGACCAATAATTATTTTCAGTAATCAAAATCATTGTAACTACAAAACGGACCTTGAAATTAATATCACACAAAATTGTTAAAACTTGTTGAGGACCCCTGAAATTATCCCCGACTTACATATTACATAAAAAGAGGTAAATAGTTGTGACCGTAAATAGACTAACGTAAAAAAAATGTTTATTAATAAATGCCAATAAACATGCTAGAATGGCCCATAATAGAGTAACATATGGTGGTAGTGCATGTAAACGTTCACACCCGTATATACAGCGGGCACAAGCTTGCACCGACACAGAGTTATCGGTGAAATCAGCGGTTCCAAAAAAGTATTTAGTAGGTATAAAAGAACATTTACAAAAAAATTTTCAACAATAAAATATTTAAGCAAATTGTACACTGTGAGTGTAATACTCGTGAAATAATTTTATCTATCTAATAAGTACAATTTAGAATATAGGAAATAGGAAAATATTAGGATTTTTTTGTTATATTTATCATATTTTCGTAATCTTAGACAAGTATACATATCTTAAATACCAATTATAAGTATATTTTAAGAGTTAACTATTAAATTTATGAATAAAATTCGCATGTCATATCACTGATAACTTTGTTACCAATTGCTGATAACCAATGTCAATAAAGATCTGTGATGTATGATAAATTTGTGTGTCCAATCACATTCAAATAAATGTTTACATTTTTTAATGTTATTTGTTGTATAATACATAATCACCAGTTACAATAGCTCCAATATTCTGTTAGATTAAATTTTATATATTTTTTATTTGCCAGTAATAGCCAAGTAAATAATTATTTACATAAATTTTAAACAAGCTGCAATTAAATTTCAAGTCCAGGAAAAAATCTTATCTTATATGCGCCGTATAAATATAACAAAGTAAGACTTCCTTAGATTTTTTTACTGTACTTGTATGTTTTTAATTGTTAAAAGTGCTGTTAATTCTGCGAAGTACTGTTCTATGGTATCTGTAATTAAAAATAAATCTCCATTACTACTGTAGTTGTTTGTTTAATAGCAGCATTAATTAAGTTAAATTATTATTAACCGAGAGGACAGTTATTTTAATCTAGCAGCATTTAACCGTTTAACGCTTAAACTACTACGCGAGGTGCTGATAACATGCATTACCCGATAATTACTTTTTTAGTGATAAAATAAACTTTATTACTTTTGTTATCGAATTGTCAGGTATGTACTAATAGTCCTTACCATATTATTGCAAACAGTAAGTGGTGATAATAAAACTCAGTAAAACTGTTAGCTGCACAGCATGTTTTTTAAAATAATTTTGGTGATACCTCGGGTGATACTTTTCAGATGAGCCCTGGCACCAGTGGCACCAGATGGTAGAATACATTAAAATAAACAAAAAAACTATTTCCGAGAAAAAAATTATCAAAATCTCCAACTTGACATACAAATGTTCGATTAATTAAGGAATATTGGCATAACTGCGTGCATAGAATACCATAAAATACAAAGTTTATCACTTTTTTTAACTTCTTTATGCTTAATTCTAAAAAATAAGCGTTGTAATAAATTTAAAATTCGATAAAATTCATAGCGAGCAATGTGATAACGGCGCGGCGGATAACACGAGGTACTAAGCTATTCAGTTGGTATTTGGAATTGGACCATGTCTGAGTGTTTTTTGAATACTATTATTTCCGTTTCTTGAGGTGTTTTCCAGCGAGTGCGCGAAAATTGGATTCAAAGGTGTTGTGTGTGCATCAAAAATAGTGGTGGGTGGACATTTTGAGCATATGTTGTAGTTTATTTTGTACTTGTGTGTTTAAAAATTACTGAATTTTGCGTTACCTACCTAAATTATTTTTAATACGTATTATTATTTGGACGACGTGAATCTTTGGATACTTTAACTACATACGTAAGTCCGCGTGCACACGTAGTATGCACCAGCTGTGTAGCGTTAGGTTAAGCGATGTTGTCACGTTGTGATGAAACTTCCCAATATTAATATTCGCTGTATTTTGAAAACTGTTAATCTTACGCCCCTGTAATTTACAACTTTTTTGTTCATTTATGATTACTCCATCTCATGCTGAAGTAATGGCAGTCAAACTTCTTACAGCCTGTGTAGTCATTTGGTCAATAAAAAAATTATTTTTAAAAAAATATATTTGTATTTTTACTGTAAAAAGCGAGGTAAAAAGTATACATTTATTCCCAAAATAAAATTGAGTCATCAGAAAAGTTTTAAGATAAAAGATGTAAAGAACTAATTTTTTACAAAAATAAAATGGATATCTAGTAATAATAATAGAGTAATAGACCTGCTCAACAAAAACTATTCTGATTTTGACAAAAATTTTGAAATGTAACACAATCCTACAAATTTTATTTGAAACGATTTTGTAGTTATTCAACGAAAAATGAGTTTGACCTCGAAATTACCTGAAAGACATACTCGTATAGGAAAAATTTTCCCTATACTAGAACGTACAATTTGGCGGACTATAGATATTTTATTATAATTTATGCTCAGAAAAAGCCTCAACATCTTCTTCTTGAAGGAAGAGATGAATCTATTTTGAACAGTTTCTAATAACATTTTAAATTATAACTCAGTTTATTCGTTTTTTGACTTACTTTTTTGAGCTACTGTAAAATATAATCTTATTTTTATAAATTTTGATTACCTCTGGGGTCTCGCACTGTATCAGCAGATCCAAGGTTGCCAGCGACTTGTGAAAACCTTACTGCAATGTTTGTCTTCTTTCCCACATACTCAAAGACTTTAGAAACGGTATACTTTGAAATGTCATGAGTTACCTAAAAGAAGGACACTCATATTTTTTAGGTTTTTAGTATTGTATGATGGTTTTTTTTTTAAATATTTACTTTTATCAAATTTTTCTCAAGACCGCAAGTCTTTTTCGTTAGGTGGAAAATTACCTCGAAATACCCAAAAGCTCCGGCCCCTTTAGCGTGTACCACTCTTTCCGGTATCCTTTCTCTGTTGAAGTGGGCGAGCTGCTCGAATAGATTGAAATCCTCCAACACTATGGGGCCGTATTTTCCCACTGTGATGCTGCTGTCTGCGTAAGGCACTGCCACACCGGCCTCGCTGGTGACGTAACCAATCTGGGACTGAAACAAGGGTGAAATTAATTAATGTATGTTTCTTATTTTATGAACAAGTCAAGCGCAGATTGCGTAGATTTGTCGGAGCACACATGTTGGTAAACGTAGAAAATGCCGCATCGTGTGGATGGTGCATATCGACACATCAAAAATACATCTTTACTTGCCAAGTATTCCCTTAAAAATTGTATTCATTAAAAATTTGAGGAGATATTTGTCACATGTATTTCTGTACATCATGTGTATTATACAACTTCGCACAATACATTTTTCCCAAATAGTATGTTTTATGTTTGGCAATTGTTCGGCGAGTGACCGCATCATCTGGACTCGGCTTAAGAAAAATAAACGAATATTGACTTATTGGCTAACACATGCTAAAACTATATAGAGTTCCATAGATAGCTGGGTTATGTTCGTTAGGTATATTATGTATTTACATTACCTTGTACATATATTCTCATTTTAGTATTCGTTTAAAATTTTATTACATTCTGCCATATCTACTTGTAGTATAGATGTTTTCTATAGATCTCCTCTATGATAATTATTTCTCGAATAAGTACCTCCCTACATGTCGCTTAAAAACAGTATAGATATTGCAGTGCTCATCATCAGCGACGACAAAACTGCTTCTATAATAAAAATATTAATTAAAAATAGTTTGAGGTTATTGAACCTCTCCCTAAATTATTTGGTAATAGTCTCCGGATTCCCTGTATGATAATATGCAAGTAATTTAGAATTTAGACTCGCGATTGTTTAAGTATTCAGTTCTGGCACATATCAGAGGTTTTCTATATAAAATGAAGTACCTAGAAACAACCATCTGCGGAAAAATAACAGGTAAAACGTATTTTAAAGCAAGCACGATATGCCGCGGCTACATGCCGCACAAATTTAAAAATAACCGCAAATAGCATCGGCAACCTTGCACGAGTTTCAATGCATGACATTGGAGTGGCTTCTTGCTGCATTCCGGGGATTGTTTGTAAATGGATAGTTGACAAATTGATGAACCTTGCGAAATATGCGCCTTTGAAAACAATGTCGCGGACTTTTTCAACGCACCTTCTGTCAGATAGTGATTTATTAAGCCGATGCCTTACCTCTTTTTTTTCTGAAAACGTTATGGTTTGCATGACATTAGAACAACAAACTATTTTTGTGGTTCATTTATGCTTTTACGTAATTTAGAAAGGTAAAGATTTCTATAATTTTTAAATTTTATCTAAAAAATAGCCAATAACAAATTAAGTTTTTTAATACTACAAGACTTTCATAAGAGCAGTTTATAAAATATTGATACATGCAATGTTGATGGCTGTTAGTACTTGGATGAGTTACCATACGGTGAAAGCTCGCGATGTTCGTCCACCTTCTTGCGTGAATTTTGGACAACCCGATATTTAATTATGATTTTCTAAAAATATAGTTTAAAATGAAAGACCATCAAAAGTGAACTATGGGCAAATGGTCGCTTTTGGAATATAACAGTTTTATTAACGGAATGTGTAAAAATGTATTTATGTGCAACAGGATATTATTAACAGTATGTGTACAAAAATGTAACTGCTGAATATTGAAATAGGTATTAAATAGTGTAATCTTTATAAGAAGAAATCTTGTTTTATTGATTGAGATTAAAAAAAAATGCAGTTTTTTTTTAAACATCGCTTGAGGGTATAGGATTGTATCGATTATATCCAAAAAACAGGGTTAAAAGGAACTATAATGTTCAAGCAATTTTATTGCATGAACCGTTCAAATGGTCATTTTAAATGAAAAAACCGCACGGTGCTATTAAATTAGAGGGTTGAGATAGGGGCGAAAATTGAATTTTGCAGTTTTTTAAATATAGCACGAAAACGAAGCAAAATTTCGGTAAAGTTCATAGGAAAAATTTTGTAGAGAATTGAATTTCCCATCGAAATGGCTTATTTAAAAAATTTTAAAGAAAAATTTTATGCAAAAAATCGTTAATAAACAATTTTAAAAGCAAAATATAAAAGTTTTTGATTTTTTTTACTTTTTTGACTAATTTATGTTAAAAACGACGAAAACCTAAAAAATATTTAAGTTTGACCGGTTATAATATAACTCGGTCAATATTAGTCCAAAAACTTTTGAAAACGCATCATTTTGAAGGGAATCTCATCTAGTTTTTTGGTACAACTATTTTCTTTGCCTACTTCTGCTAAAAAAAAAATTGGGACAAAAAATTTTTAAAAAAATCTAATTTTTTACCTTTTATAAAATAGTTTAACGATTTTTTGCATAAAATTTTTCTTTTAAATTTTTTAAATAAGTCATTTCGATGGGAAATTCAGTTCTCTACAAAATTTTTTCTATGAACTATACCGAAATTTTGTTTCGTTTTCGTGCTATATTTAAAAAACTGCAAAAGTGCATTTTCACCCCTATCTTCAAGTTCAACCCTCTAATTTAATAGCACCCCGCGGTTTTTTCATTTTTAATTACCCTTCGAACAAGTCATGTGATGAAAATCCTTGAACGTCTTATTTCCTTCCTTTTTTGCAAAAAATGAGAATTAAAACGTAAGGGTAAACGCGACGAAAATCGAAAAATTGGCTAAGTGTGAGCGGTCAAATCAATCAATTCTCATCCAAAAATACTGTAAGTACAGCCTCTTTTTTTAAGGAAACATCTACTTTTTTTTATGAAGTAATGCCTATATATTTATCTTTGCTAAAGAAAAACTAGAGGTAAAAAAAGTAAAAAAAAAAATAAAAAGTCGAATTTTTTGCTTTTTTTCAAATAGTTTATTAACGATTTTTGCATAAAATTTTCCTTTTAAATATTTTAAATAAGCGATTTCGATGGGAAACAATTCTCTAAATAATTTTTCCTATGAACTATAGCGAAATTTTGCTTCGTTTTGGAGCTCCCAATTAAAAAACTGAAAGGGGTGCATTTTCACCGCTATCTCCATTTTCCACCCTCTAATTTAATAGCACTCCGCGATTTTTTCATCTAAAATGACCATTTGAACAATTCATGTAATAAAATATCTGATTTGAATTATACCTTACTTTTTTCCTATATTTGGGATAAAATTAAATATTTTTTGCTATAGAAATATTTTTGTTGGCGTTTCTTTGCCATTATTATTGTTCGTTGTTGATACTGCTAACTTAACAACATAATAAAACAATAAGATTGCCAGTAATAGCTAATAAAAGTTCCTAGTCCTGAATCTTCCAGTAAAGTCGTCATCATTTCCCCAATTTATATTACTTTGGAGAATTCTAATGAAATAAACAAACTGATATGTTTTATAGAATTCAACTTACTAAATTTTTAATTAATATTAATAAAATAGTTATCTATCAGACTTTTTGTTTCATAATTAATTACACTTATCTAATTTTTCCAAGATTAATACTTCCTTATGCAATCATTCATATTTTAAAGCTGGCACCTATTCATATTTCTGAATTGTTCAGGTAAATTTTCCCACAGTCGTGAACATGGTGCTCTCTATTTCATGTGGGAAACTTTTATGTTGGTTTGTTTTATTTAAACGGTCGATATAATTATAAAAAACGATATTATAACACGACCTTGTTCACGGTTTTATAGTCGTGATACGATACGTGTAATTTATATGTCTAATGGATACTGATAAAAGATATAGTCAGTCTGGCTTAACACAGTAATCCGGTAAGAGTTAAGAGACCTATATTTGACAGATGGACCATCGCCATGCGCCATAGTAAATTCCTTGTTAATTCGTGTTCTACTAACAGGTATTATTGTTCCGGAAATTATATAGTTATCAGTTTTAAAATCGTGACATGTAAAGTTAAGTCGCCCACGTTCAAATGATTTCGGTTAGCGTATGAGACGTAGGCCTCTTAATGGATTGCTGCCGGGAATCACGGCGACATGTGTACAAATTAAACATGTTCTATTATGCAGCAGCTAATGTTTATTAAACAGACCCCGATAAAGATGTGTTATCCGAGAAATGAAAACTGCTTCGCTGAACAACGCCTCGGGCGGGATGCATTAAAAAGTTCCTCGTTGAGTTGTCGGAATAGTTGCGGCATTAACGCCGCGTTGAGAGGAAATGGGGAGTTGCAAAGAGGAAATGGAATGATATAATTATGTTTTCGTTGTGTGCACTTTACTGAAAAGAGTTGGCCTTCTGAGGCTGAACATTGAAAAGGCCGAATTAAATATTAAATAAGCCAAATTGCAGGGTTTTATTCTCGTTCACATTTCGTTTTACATTGAAATCAGTCATTAAAAAGATGCGCAAAAGCTAGGAAAAGTACAAGAACCAGACTGGAAAACGGGGACAACTTAGAATTATCGTCGATATTCGTCTGTTACAGTATTTTAACAATGCCTTCTGCTTTGTTGTATGAAATGTGTCTATACAGGGTGATTCATTAACGATATCGAGCGGCTGTATATATGAAAACATCTATTAGCAAATACGACCAAAAGAAATTGATTTAAAATATTTTCAAGTTTGTAACTTCACCGCTAGAGGGCGCAACTGCTATAGTGTTACAGAAAATTGTCGGTTTTTCGAAATTTCACTTATATAACCTAAGTTGCAAATACATTTTTTAGATACACTGTTAAACCTTTCACAAGTTTTGTTTGAACTTTTTTTTGTTATTACCATAGCAATGCCAGTATGAAGGTCGCTATATTGAAATTTTTAAATTGTCATAACTTCTAAATGCCTTAATCGATTTCAATAAACGATGGCTCATTTTAAAGAACTATGAATAAAATTTATTTTTATGATATAGGAATGAAAATATTATTTTCCTGCGCAACGGTAGACGATGCTAATGAGAAAAGTTTTGTAATTGTCTCCGTTTACTAAAAAAATAAATGCAACGATATAGGTTTTTTCATGGCTTGATAGACCATTCATTATAGAAAACAAATACACAAACCGGAGGTCGATATCTCTGCTTTATTTAGTTCTCTAAATAACATTGACATAAGATAAAATTAAATTGTAAAACTATACCAATTTTGTCCTTAAAAAGAATTATTGCTTAATTTTGAAATTTTTTTGATAACTGCAATATTTCATTTTTTTTATTAATTCCAAATATCTGAGTATTTATAAAGATTACACAGCCCCACAAAAAAAGAAAAAGTATCGGATCTGGTATTCAGACCCATGTATTTCCATGTATGTATTTTTTTCCGCTGAATCCGAATCTGCCTTCAAATTTGGCCCAATGGGTCTGAGTTTTCGGGAAAATTAGGTCAAAATTCACAAAAAAGTGTAAGTATTAATAGTTCTTTAAAATGAGCCATCTTTTATTGAAATCGATTAAGGCATTAAGAAGTTATGACAATTTAAAAATTTCAAGATAGCATCATTCATACTGACGTTGCTATGGTAATAACAAAAAAAAAGTTCAAACAGAACTTGTGAATGATTTAACAGTGTATCTAAAAAATGTATTTGCAACTTAGATTATATAAGCGAAATTTCGAAAAACCGACAATTTTCTGTAACGCTATGGTAATTGCGCCCCTAGCGGCGAAGTTACAAATTTGAAAATATTTTAAATCGATTTTTTTGGTCGTATTTGTTAACAGATTTCTTACCCCATAATCGTAGCACGTCTAGTTTTCTATATACAGCCGCTCGATACCGTTAATGGATCACCCTGTATATTTTTGTCAACAAAAATCAGTTTGTCCACAGAAATTAGATTCATTCAATTGATACACGGCAGTCTTGCCATGTTAGTATACCTTTTGGTAGGTGTAATCTATCTTTTAACTCACCTAACTGTCTTGGTATACGAATGTTCAATAGATTACCTAATGATATAAAAATTTGTACCTCTATAGCTTCAAAAAGGCTCTGTAAAAATACTTGATAAATGTTTCTATTCTCTGGAAGAATTTTTTGTTAAACGACTTTCTGTTAATTAAGTTGTAAATTAGTCTTGTCTTATGTAGTTGTTTTTACTATTCCTATTCAAATGTTGTATTGAATAGAAGTAATATATGTTATTATTATTATTAAAACAATTTATACCTAAAACGGGTTTAATTTTTTAAAGAACATAATAAAAAATATATAATAAAACTTTATTAGAACACTTCATTTGAAGGCGAGCAAGGAATTCATTATAGCTTTGTCTAGCCTCTTCTAAAGGTATGGATTGTAAAGCTTCCTAATACGTTGTTTCAGTGGGTCGATGTTATTGTAAAAGTCTGCTATACACATTCTGTTTGAGTTGTTAAATCTGGACATGATATGGACCATGCCAATCCACCGCTTAAGAAATATATCCTGTCCTAACATTTACAGCACAATGCGTCGGACAAGGGTCGTGTTGGAAATAAAAAAAATTCAGTAGGCCATTGGTAAATTTTCCAATTCATTAGTGGAACAAACCGTTTGGAGCTTATTCAGGTAGCTGTTCCCATTAAATGTATCTTGGAATTATGGTCCTATTATTCCATGAAAAAAAAAGGCTAACCAAACATTTATTTTTTTGAAATATTGTCTCCCAGGTGGTATTTAAAAAAGGTAGCAAAAGTTGCGAAGCAAAAATGCCATTTATGGAAAAAGTGGTTTCGTTCGAAAACATAATATGCTGATGAAAGTTTCGTTCTATATATCTCCGATCCACAGACAAAAATCGAGAGGTTTTGCTTCGTAGTCTGTCTCTAAAGTGTGGTTAAAAACTGGCAGAATTTTACATTATTTTGCTGCAAAGTGCTTTCGTATGTGGGACTTTTTCACAACTGCAAAATTTACTTTTTACGATAATTACTGTTAGACTTTTTAAACGAAGTACGGTGACACAAAAAGTGAAGAATAAAATGTCATTTTCGTTATAATCTACTACATATTTGAAACAAAGGAAAGTAACAGTCTTAAATAATGTAAAGAATCTCACATCAAGAAAGGTAAGCGTAAATTTTACCCAAACCTCCCAGTTTTACTCACACTTGAAACATTCTAGTTCATAGTAGTTAGCATTTTTCTTTATAAAGGGTACAAATTTAAATACCTATGTAAATTTTAATTTGTTTGCCTTTAGGTGTTTTGTATTTATTCAAAATAATATTTTTTTGGAATTTCAACAACACCCTATGCCACCAAAGATTCTCGACCCATATGCTAATATAATTTAGCCAAAAATTCCTTGTATTCTTTAGGAAAACTTCTTTTCAATTTTCAGATAAGCAAAAATTATTAAATTTTTTTTTTAGTCAAATAAAAATGTTCCTTAAAGATAATTTTTTAGCGGCCCCTATATAATTTTCCAAATAAACATACTTCATTAAATATTAAGTAAAATAAAAATGGTGGTGATTGAAAAATGGAAACTAATATAGAGCTTACAGTTTTGCCTCGAAAATTTTTTAAATCTTCCTGAAAAACTGGAAACATCAAAGAATTATTTTTTTTTAATTTGATGGAACTCAAGAATACAAGGAGCGTTCAAAAGTAAAGAGGACTTTTTAAAAATTAGAATAAAAAGTTTTTTTAAACTTTATATTAGCTCTTTGTTCGATGCTCATATTTGTGCAGATGACACAAATATACTGTCACTTCAGAAGCAATAACTCCGCTTCAATTCGTCAAATTGTAATGGAATTTTGACACTTCACCAGTCAACTAACTCACTAAAAATACCAATTTTGGAAAAGTCCTGTTTACAGTGAAACACACCTTGTATCAGGTTTTTAGAAAACGACTATAGAATCTGGTTATAGCTTAGACACCAGTAAAGATTTCTATTTAGTTTTCTTATAGGTGGCATTGAAAATTACTACGAATATAAATGCTCATAGTGCTTTTATTGACAGTTATTTTTGTACTGAATTCTCGCCGCGCTCAAAGAGAGTTTATGACAAAAAAATGTATGCAAGGAAGAATTTATATGCGATGCCTTATGAGCTACGCCTGAAGAATGTTCAAATGCATTCCGAAATTAATTTAATTCTCGCATATCGACCATGTTATTTGCGCGACGCGGTAATAAAAATGAGATTAATACACCATATGTTTATCTGGTGACAGTCCTTTAGGAATCGTTTTTATTCCGTCGTAAAACAGTTATATTTTAGTATAATTGGTACTCTATTATGGTATTTTAGTAGGCAGAGAAAATGACATATGTATACTTAATTAAAAAAATGAAGTCGCTACTAATTGGTACCAATTAGTAAATATTTGTTTAGAATTGGAAAATAGTAATCATTCTGGTATTGTAAGTTTTCTGAACTAGAAAGCCAAGCTTCGTTATGCCGGTCGTAATGTATGCCGCTTGTGGCCGTTATTTTTCGCTATTTACATTTTCAGTTTATTATTCACGTTTTCGGTATCCTTAAAAGACTCGTAGATAGTAAGTGTACACGAATATTATTGTGAAGAAAGTGACAAGATTGTTTCTATATACAGCTTGTAATTAAAATGTTATGTGTAACGGGTAATTTTCATATATTAGTGGGAAAACCATAAAAATGTTTTATTTCATTGATTGATTGATTGATTGATTGATTGATTGATTGATTCATTGATTTCCCGAGTTATTATGTTATTATGTCATTGCACTTTTAGCAATAATTTATTGTACATAATCGGATATTTTACCATTTTTCTCGGATCTTGGCGATACAGCAAGAATATATTATTGCAAAGCCTCATAATATTATGTAGTTCAATATTAAATATCTTCCAGAGCTAATTTTTCACAAGGAATTCGTCTTTTTTAATAAAAACAATAGAACGCTTCAATCCAGAAATGTAGGTATAGTCTTTCCGATTTCAATTGAAGAACCAAGAGATTGGCGGTGTGTACCTGGTTTGGTCGCTGACGCAGCAACTCGGCCTTGAAATATTTGATAAACTTGTTCCCATACTTATTTAGCTATACCCATATACAGGTCTGGTCGTCCAGTTGAAAAATAAGCACGCGGGTAAACGCTGCACAAACACATACGCACTGGGCTACCTGGCCATAAATTCAGTTTTCAACAAATGGCCTAGCAGTGCAGTGCAATGAGGAATTTGGTGTGATTTAGGTAATTTTAATTTATTATAGGCATCTTCTATCAATCATTCATATTACAATTGCAAAAGAGAGAAATAAGAGGGATATTTTGTTTACTAATATTATCACAACATGGCATTTTGGAGACCTTTTGAAACGGAACAATAAGAAATTGAACATCAATATAATAAAAGTATTTGAGGGCATAAATAATTAAAATATGTTGGCCAAATGAACATATAATAGAAATTTTCTACACAAATTATTATAATTTTTTACCTTTAGCAGACAACTTTTCTAGGGACTCCTATGAAACTAATAAAATTTTATAGCTAGGCGTTTTTATACATGTTCAACTGACTTCGGAAAGACTAAAACATTTAAAACAATTTTTCTCTTATGAGGGACTCCGCAGATTTTTACATATCTTGATTAAATTAGAACCAGAATCCACCAAAGCAATATAGGTCGACTTTTGTAGATGTTGCTTTGCCGTAAGTTGTTTTTTGTAGAAGCATGCTGCTATAAAAGTTGACATTTTGTCTATCAAGGCAACAGAAAACAAAAAAAAACAATTATGTATTGAGTGAGATAATACTTTTGGCTTCTTCATCTTTCTCTTAAAATTCCGTAGTAAGATTTTTCTTATTCTCCTCTCCTCTTCACTGATTCAGACAATTTCAGACAATTTATTCCGTAAATTTAGCTTAATATTTCGACATTTTCGACATTCAGTTTTCGTATATTAAGTTTCGGAATTCGGAACAAGCTTTTCACAACACACACTCCTTGCTTATAGCAGCTCTATTTTCACTGAAAATGGCGAAAATAGCAATGGAGAGCAAATTTGAGTTGCTCAACATTTTTGTCGCAACAATAAAGATCAACTTGGAGCAACATAACAATTTTCAGAACATCCCCAAAAAGTTAATCTATGTTGCTTAAGGTTTGATAGGTATTAAGAGGAATGTGGTAATAAAAATGTATATAAGTGTAATGTGTAAAGGGTAGATTATTAGTAGTGGTTAAGCAACGAGCAAATGCAATCAAATTTTTGTCTAAATCAACTTATGACGTGGCACAACTTCGTTAATCTTAAGGGCGCCGTATTCTTTAAATAGTGTTTTCCACAAAGACAAATAATTTCGAACATTTAATAACTGAATAATCTAAAGCTTATCAAATAATAGGAATGTTATGTCATGCCACCTGAGTATTTTCAAAGACGCCGCAGTAAAACGAATAAACTGGTGCAAAAAACGATCAAACCATCAAGGTTTTAGGTACTGAACTTTAGGTACGAAAAAACGAAAACTTTTTTAGATATAACTCGACATGTAAATATTCTTATAACATTTATTTGCTTAGTCCTACATATAAAATTGTTTACTTTTATCTATAAGTATGTGAAAATAATTCTTAAAATGCGGGGTTAGGATAACAGCAAACGCATGTTTTACAAACGCTTTTTTTTAGTTATTATTTTATTTGAGTAAATTTAAATAGTAACAATGAATAAACAGAACATCAAGGATTTAATTTTTGTGCTTACTTTTGTTTACTCGTTTTACTTTTCAAGATTTCAGTACCTAAAAACGCCAGAAATTTGACTATTTCTCGACCAGGGATATGGCCACCTTAAGGAAGAGTTCTAACAGAATATCTAAAAACAAGTCAGTGCTGTTATTTCCTAACCATCATTTTTTTTTATAAAATTCCCTGTAGAAAATTAATGAATAAGTCATATTTCATTTCTCTCATATTTTAAAAAACGATGAAATTACAATAAAATATAATTTGATTTGATAGCCACAGCAATCAACATTTTATTTTCATCGCCTACTGAACTTAAAGTTTTAAATCCGTAACATTGAAACATACAGACCTGCAAATAATGCCATTTTTCTCAAGAATGGTTTTCTGTAGGCGAGACATTTTTTTTAATAAAACGACATTTTCAATGTTGCTACCCGTTTAATAAAAATATGACCACTGTAAAAGTTTTGATCGCTAAAAGGGGGAAGTACCCGGAAAAAACTATCACCCAGTATATCGATTTGACTAAAGCTTTAAGAAATAGTACGCCGTAATAGTCCAAATAAATGTGCTAATTTTTAACTCGATGAGTAAAACGGTTATGAAGTTATTAATTAAATTAATTTTATTTTTGATAACTTTGAAGGCCTGTAACTCAAAAACCCAAAAGTTTTTATGTAACTTATTTTTCGTGTATCGTATTTATTTACCGTCATGAATGTGCTGTCAAACGTTGCCGGTGAAATTTGTATATCACTTATATTTTTGAAATTGGAGATATCGACAGACTTCAAAAACATAGTTTCCAATTTTTGAAGAAACAACTTTCGTGGAAATCTTCCTAAAGTTAAAAATAAAAACTAATTGAGGTGAACTTTTAATGGAAAACCTGATAATCATTTTTGTGAGCATTTAAAAACTAAGAAACCATACCAAATATAACGGTTCTTTTATAATTTAAAAAATAAAACGGATTTTAAACATTAATACCCTATATTTCCAAAAAGAAACATTGCCTTTGGATTTTCGTCACTTCGTTTTATTTATTTCCATTTATTACTCAATTTTTTGTAAAACCTGATTCGTCAGTAAAAAAGACACCATTATTTTCGTTTATTCCTGAACCAGTTACAAAGGTATCGCCTACCATTGTTATCTTGGGACAAAATTTCGTGAACTCTTATTAGGTGACACGGCCGTAATTGTTCTCTTAATGTTCTTTGAAACAAGGCTTTTTTTTCGCCACGTTCTCCATATACCAAATGAGCATCAACCAATTTATTTAAACTGTACTAATTGTACGTCATCATACCAAAACTTAATATAATTGTTTTGCTATCTTGTGACAATTAAAATGATTTTGTAAAATTATACTGAATGGTAACATACTATTTTTTGTCAATATTTTTAAATTTCGCCGTTTTCTCTCCATTTTTGTCGATAAAGTACTTCCTATCGATTTTCAACTAGGATAAATTTTTTGGACTATTTTTGGGGTTTACAAAAAATGTTCGATTTTTTTTTCGATTATATTAGCCCAGTCATTATAGACATGAAAGAGCCTGTTTCGGGAAAAAATACTATTAGAAGTTTCTCTGCGGAATATTGTTCGGAAACCCGTTATAAATAAAATATCAAAAAACCAACTCGAGGCTAGTTGGGAAACTTTGTTTTAACAGTGGTCAAAGTTATGGAAAAGTGGTTTTTTGACTCACTTAAAAAAGCTATTATTCATAGAGAAAAATAGTTTATACAAAAAAGGTAGGTATTAAATAAGCCTATAAAATGAAAAAAGTCCGATTAAATTCCGATAATTTGTTTATGCACAAGAGCTCAAAAATGGTCGAAAATTGCCGTTTTTTCAGTTGCTAATAATTAATGCAATTTTCATCGCAGACACTTGTAATTCGGGATTTTTGAGGCTTTTTACACCCTTAATAAGTGGTAAAAATTTCAGCTCGAAACCTTCATTGGTTTGACCAGGGAGAGTAGATAAGGAGCACGAACTCATACGGGAAAATTGACAAAATTTGTCCAAGAAATGGCAAAAGTTGGGGTGGCGCTAGTGTTCCATATGTCCCAAGTGAATGTAGCATAATAAATACGAGTGAAGTAAGCAAATAACCAATTTTATTTTATAATTAATGAGTTTATAGTAGATATATCGGGGAGGTATCTGGTATACTAACCTAATAACTAGAAGTCAAGTTAATCATTATTACAATTTGTTTTTATAATGGTAAATAAAGTTTCGAAAATAATTTAAATATGGTAACAGTACGTGAAGGGAATGACTGTCAACAGATTTAAAATAAAACAGTACGTTTGTGATCTGCATTTTCAATCTAATGATGTCCAGCAGTTCTATATTACAACTTGACGGACTAGTGGGTTAATATTATGGTAAAAGATTGAATAATTCGGAAGTTGGAAGCAGCTTCTTTGATTCTCAATAAGGTAGAGAAATTTTTAAATAGAAAGATTTCATAAGTGAAAATATTGTATAATTCAATGATGCATTGTTTATATATCTTGCAGCAACAGCAAGAGCATCCGCTACACCAGCAACAACAGGTGCAGCAGCTACAACAAGAGCAACAGTTACAACAACAACAACAACAAGAACAGCAAGTAAATCAAGAGCAATTAAGTTACGATGAATTATACTAGAAAATGAGCATCCTGTCGTGTATAATCTAGTTAAAGAAATATTCTGTTGGCGTGTGATGGGGTCTCGACAAAGCACGATGAATATGTTCAGAGCATAATATTGACAATAGCAACAAAGTATATTTTATAAATTTCTACTTATTCTTGAAATTTATATTAAATGCATAAATAATTAAATTCGTATCTTTCATATAATTCTTGCTACAACAAAATGAAATTTTAAGAAGAAAAAGAAGATAGACTGACAAGTATTACTTATTTTTAAGAAGAGTTCCTGTTTTATTTGTAATATATATTTACTTTGTTACTTGTTTGTTATGAATAAATATTTATTTTTATTTTAATTAGGTACAAATAATTTCGTTTTTTGATTCAATTAATAAAACATTGAAATCTTTTGTAGATAAACATTTTATTTTTACAAATTATATAATAAAAATATAGAACATTGCTAAAATATTTCTTTATAGTACCTTATTAATTTTGGTCTATACTCTACCTTGTAATAAGTCATGGAACCATAATTTATCGACTTTCCATAGTTAGTTTTCAGTTACACTATTATAGTATATTATTGGTTATTCAAAAAAATATGGATTGTGTTATACTCTATCTTATATGGATTCCCTCCCTATCGTCTCTTTCATAATGCCGATATTGATTTGGAAGCACATATGTAGGTGTATTTTTTTCAAGCACTTATTCTAATAAATCATCATGTAAGGTCCGATCAATTTTTGTGTCCCATCAATTATTCCTATAACCTCTGAAAATTCATATTGGGCAAAATATTGTTCGATTACAACTGCCTCATTACCTCGGCCATTCTATAATTTGTGGAGACAAGTTACTTAGCAAGTATGTAACTTTTCTGGTTGTTGTAGAGCTTAAGGCAATGCAAAATTTACCAGAATGATGAGTAAAATAATTAGAAATGGCAAATTTTTCTTCAATTCTGTTAGCTACTTCCAGCTAGCACGGAAATGTTAAAAAAACTTGGCCACTATATTCAGGTACAGTAATTTCAAAGTACTTATTTTTTACTCTTTTTGTTTCTTAGAGTAAATCTATTTCATCATCACTCAAGCTGGACAATGCGTCTAATAAGTCATCTAAATCACTAGACTCAAAATCGGACATCTGTAATATTTTAAAGTTTATTTAAAACACCGAGTTTTTTTATATTCTATTTTTTATTACCATTCCATATTAATAATAGAATTACTATTTTTTTAAAGGGAACTTCCTGTATAAAATCTGGTTATTTTTTACTTACATTAAACTAAAATCGTTAACAAAATAATTATCAAAAACATAAACCTTACTTATAGGTTAATATTAACAAGATCACGTCATAAATTCCTTGAAAACTAGTTTCTTTCTACGAACACCAAATTCTTCTCATAAAGCTAATATTTTTTATTATCAATTTAGTTTAATTATAGTCCGGAATGACATATATTTTCATGATTTATATAATTCAAAGTAGCTTACATTATTTATTTCAAAATTTTTAACACATCACAAAAATGACATGAATTTATAATTCAAAATGCCGCTTTTTTATCCCCTCTCTCCGTATGGGACATATAGAACACTAGCGCCCTCTTATTTTTGTAAGATTTTTGTTTACATGCAGTTCAGGCTCCTTGTGTAGTCTCCATGGGTTTGACGTTGGCGGAATTTGTTATCTAAGAAGATGCTATTTTTCAATTCATTTTTCCCAAGCTCACAGGCGTTGTAGGGTTTTGATCATTAGTTGTTTTTGTACCTAAATAGTTGTCATAGACATTTACCGAGAATTTAGTTTTTCAAATTTAATTTGTTTAAAATTGACTTTGAAAAAATGTTAATATTTATTAAATTGTTAAGATAGGTAATTATTATAAAATAAAATAGTAACCTCTTTACTTTAGTTTTCTTCGAATTTAAAAAAAAATCGTTGTTGTAAGTTGATTAGAAGCTGAGATAATTTTTTTTATTTATTTAATCGCAGTGACCTTAATTATTAATATTAAGAGCCGAAATTTGGAGAGAGTATACATTAAGAGCTATATTTTCATGTCCTACATTAACATTAAGGTGAATTCAACTATTTAATTTCGAAAAAGAAGATAGCGGCGATGCGTTCTATTACTTGGTCTAGCGAACGAGTGGGGAAGGCGAGGCTTAGCATGCGCGCTTAACGATGTAATAAATATTAACATTTTTTCAGACATTTTTAAACAAATTAAATTTGAAAAATTAAATTATCAGTAAATGCATATGTCAATACAACTATTTAGGTACAAAAACAACTAATGATCGAAACCCTACAACGCCTGTGAGCTTGGGAAAAATGAATTGAAAATAGCATCTTCTTAGATAACAAATTCCGCCAACGCCAAGCTAATGAAGTTTTTGGGCTGAAATTTTTACCACTTATTAAGGGTGCAAAAAGCTTAAAAAATCCTGAATTACAAGTGTCTGCGATGAAAATTGCATTAATTATTAGCAATTGAAAAAAGCGGACAATTTCGACCATTTTTGAGCTCTTGCGCATAAACAAATTATCGGAATTTAATCGGACTTGTCTTATTTTACAGATTTATTTAATACCTACCTTTTTTGTATAAACCTTTTTTTCTCTATGAATAACAGTTTTTTTACGCCAGTCGAAAAACTACTTTTCCATAATTTTGACCATTGTTTTAACAAAGTTTCCCAACTAGTCTCGAGTTGATTTTTTGATATTTTGTTTATAACACGTTTCTGAACAATATTCCGCAGAAAAACTTCTAATAGTATTTTTTTCCTGAAAAAAAGCTATAATGATTGGCCTATATCTGTTGAACTACAGACAGCTGATATTTCGTGTTGAAAATTTGACATCTTTATCATTTGCCGATAAACTAATTAAACAAAAAAAAACGTGTTCAGAGTAATAATTTTAACACCCTGTATCTCGGAAACACAACCTTTAGTAAGAAAAACGTTATATGAACTACCCCCACTATTTTTCTAAGCGGAACTCATCCCCCTCTAATCTTCAATTTTTTAAGAGACATCCCGCAAACCTGCTGTTACTTTTTGAAATAACCCCGCAAATATTCCCGTGATTGATTCACAGCGAGGAATCGCGCAGCTGGATTTGCAACGTCAGATCCTGTAATAGGAAGAATAATTCTATTTACATTTATCCAGTTCCTCTCTCGAGAGCTAAAACACGATTTAAATGTAGATCCAATTATAAGATAAGAAGTGTCCACATTCCGAGTTTATATACGCTTAGTTGTACAAAAACGATGACTTTTAATTTTATATCTTGTCATGAGGCCAGCAGATGACCGCGGGATTCTTAATTGTCGTTTTATAATCCAATAACTTCTTGTGAACATTGTTTTGCAGATGTATCAGGAAGGCCAGCAATTATTTGCAAGTCTATTATGATCGAAGCTGTTCGCCTTTATTGACAATAGATTCTTCGTTATTTGAATAGCTGTTATGTAGTTGAATATACAGTTTCAACTTCAAAGATGAAATAGAAATCTATAGGAATAGAAAGAATGATGCTGGAAGAAACATAAGAATTTAGGTTAATTCTAAATAAATGTATTTTACGACTTGAAATATAGAATATTTTATACCATCTAAATTCTCTACGTCCCAATCATTTTGCACTAAGGCAATTGCTGCATCAGTCATTTTCGTAGTCACAATGAACAATGTCAACTTGCGACTTGAAAAAATCGAATTTCTTGAAATAATGAAGATAATAAAAATAAATTTGAGAATAAATTAGTGTTTTTAATGAAGCTTTTTTAATAAAATTAATACCCAGAATTAATGTACAGTGTTTCTTAAAATTCAGAAAAAAAATAGAAACGTTTCTCAGACGCAAACGAAGGAAAATGTTATTGCTCATTAAACTTACTAGAAGAATTCATTCATTCATTTTCATGAATTCATTTTTTTTCATTTTCATTTTCATTTTTTGAAATACAATTTTAATTTTTAATAACTTTTTTCTAGAATATTATAATAATTTTGTATAATATATTGTATATATTCCGAAGGTAAATTATAAATGTATTTGCTTATAACTGCGCTAAATGGTATTTTTTTATAATTGTGAAGAACAAATTTCCTGTACTGATAAAATAAGATAAGATATAATTATAAACAAACACCCAGAATTAGTGTACAGTGTTCCTTAAAATTCAGAAAAAAGATAGAAACATTTCTCAGTCGCAAACTTATTTGGACGAGTGAAAATGTTATTGCTCATTAAACTTACTAGGAATTTTCATTCATTCTTTGAACTACAATTTTAACTTTTAATAGTAACTTTTATATTTTTCTAGAATATTACAATAATTTTATATAATATATTGTATACAGGGCGTTAATGATAAGTTTTGCCAAACTTTAATGGCGTATTCTACCAATGAATTTTCGTTGTTGTTTATTTAAACAACGTTTAATAATAATAAAAATTTTGCTAGGACGGTCCCTTAGGGAGATACAGGGTGTTAAATGTTTCAAATATTTGTATGATTTTTCCTGTAACTTCATTGGCAAAAAATATTTAGTGATAAAATTTGGGGGATGAGTTTTTTTTTAGTAGGGACTATATTTTTCATGGATAACTTATTCCAAAATGCACTCCAGTGGCGTAGTTAATGGGGGAATAGGGAACCTTTTTTGAAAAAAAAAATCGTACGCCACTGGTTTTTAAAATAATTTTAAATGTTTTTAAATTGTACAATCTGTGGCAATAAAGTATTCTTGTAAAGTATTCGTAAAATTTACTGATCTTTAGATAATTGGGAAATCAAATAAGAAAATACTTAAGTACCTACGTTGCTATTTATCATTTTCTATTGATTGCTAAATGTGTAATAATAAATTCAATACCTAATATTTTTGAGAGATTTCAAAACACTATACGACGCCACTGTTTTGTGTGTTGCAAAAAGTTTGTTATTTGTCATACAACTAAAAACAGATTTTAATAAAAAAAAAATATGGTATTCAATTTGAATAATTTGTTGTATTTTTAATTAATTCTGGATAGCTCCAGCTAAATGTAACTGGGCACGTAACTATCTTTAAGGTAAATTTTGAGTGACTTGCGACTTACCGCAGATTTTCCGGGGTCTTCCCTGTTGCAGAGGGCCCTCAGTCTTCAGTCCGGAGTGGAAACGGGGTGATACAAAATTGCGGCACACTTCAATTTAATTAAAGGGAAAGTATGTTATATCAAATAGCGGCACTCGTGAAAACCAGCGATTAAGCGTGAATTAACTGACGACTCGAACTTCATCTAGCTGTGTGAGTCGCAAGTGGGGATCGCGCAAATTAGACAAAAAAAGAATAAAAAATTGAACAGAATAGCGGGTTATTTTGAATGTAATACAGCTAAAACTAAACTAAAACTAAAATTAATTATATTAAAATTATATTTTTTACGAATACTGAACACAATTTATTTCAACCGTAAAATACCAGTACCGTAGGTGGCAAATTGTTGCTAGGAAACGGTCATAATTTTGAAACTGTCATAAATTTTTGTCGCGTTTTTCTGCTAGTTGTGGTGCATTATACAAATATTGATGTAGCAGATATACATTCTACATAGGGTAGAGCGAATGGCAATACTAGACAAGCTGAACGACTTTATAGACAGACTTTTCCCAATCGACGTCGTCCAACAAGGAATACTTTTTCAGCGTTCACCTTCGAGCTCGTGAAACTGCATGTTTGTCGCTACCAAAACGTCGAGCAAGAGAAAGACCTGTTCGTTCATTTGGAAGACAGAATTTTGGAATCTGTAGATGAAGACGCATCTACCAGTACCAGACAGATATCAACAGATTCACATCACATGTAACAATCTGGAACGTCGTACGTGAGCAGTAATTAGGCCCATATCATGTCCAGCAAGTTCATGCATTAAATGAAAATGACTATCAACCAAGGATTGAATTTTGTCAGTGGTTTTTACAACATTGCGTACAGCCTGGTTTTCAGTGATTAATATTATTTATCGATGAAGCGAAATTCACAAGAGAATCATTTCGAATTATCATAATAACCACCAATGGACGGATGAAAATCCGCATATTATTTCCCAACCTCGAATCTAAGAACAGTTTTCTCTGGGCGATTGCTTGATTGGTCCCTACATTTTACTCAGAACCCTCGAGTAAATTATCCATGAAAAAATAGACCCTACTAAAAAAATGTCATCTCCCAAATTTTATCACTCAATCTTTTATGGCAGTGAAGTTACAGCAAAAATAATATAAATATTTTAAACTTTTAACACCCTGTATCTCCGTAGGGAAGCGTCCTATCAAAAATTTTTATAGGGCAATACTTGATTATTTTCATCGATAGAATAAGCCATTAAAGTTTAGTAAAACTTATTATTAACACCCTGTATATTCCGAAGGCAAATTATAAATGTATTTGCTTTTATAACTGCGCTAAATGTGATTTTTTTGTAATTTTGAAAACAAATTTCCTGTACTGATAAAATAAGATAAGAGATAATTTCTATTCAGTTCTATTCAGTTCTATTCAGTATTTCATCAAATTATGATTAGAGGTTTGAAAATAATACAAGTAGGTACGTATGTATTTATTATAATAGAAGACTACCTTATTTAGCTTTGCATTCTAAACGACTGGTTTTATTATAACCAATTATCAGTAGCTGTAGGTAATAAGTGTAGTGGAAATTATCAGTAATTTTCAAGAAATATGCACGACTGTGTTTAGTTAGAAAAATCACATTTAATATTTAAAAACCATTCTCAAAATTTTAATAATAATGTGCCCAATTTCAAGTTATTTCACTTACTAGTTTTTAAATTATTTAAAAAAATTAAACATATTTTTTGAAGTTTAACACCCTGTAAGTTTTTAACGAAGCGTACTAGATAAAAACTTTATAGGAAAGACTCCTTTTAAAGTTCTCCAAAGAATACGATGTTTCATTTTTGGTCGCCATTTGTGAATCACCTTGAATGTTATATTTTTATTTCTGAGTTTTGTAAGAGTTAGAAAAAAAATAATTTGTACTGAGTGTTACTTTCTACCATAGTGGAAAATAAAACCCTCACTATCAAATTGTAATATTTTGTTGTCATATAAACAATAAAAAAATCAGTCATATCTTATTAAACAACATAAGTAAATTAATTGCTGTGTTTGAATTATTATTATAGCCGTAATTGTAATATTTAATTCCTCGAAGGTTCTTTAATCTCTTGTGCTGAACTGGAACTTGTTCCAAAAAAGAAATATGTAATATGTTAATCATATTTGATATTTCTGACAAGTTATAGTATAGAAAAAAATTTATTCTAATTTTGCTTTTTCTGAGCCATATACTGCAAAAACTAATGCTTATACCTTGAGACTAAAATACATTGTAAAAAATGTTGCCCTCTACTACCAAAATATACTATCTACGTCCATGACACAATTCCCGGAACACAGCAAAGCCTAGAAGCCATAAAACCAAGCAAGGCAAGATAGGAAATTACTTAACAGTTACCTTATTTTTCTCGTACCATTCCTCCAGCTGTCTGGACGCTGGGTCTCTCTTATTATTCGACATCTTGAGTGCTGTCTCCGATTCCAAAATAGTCGCGACGTCAATGACTGGGCACGAACTCACCCCATCGCCGGTTATATAGACTTATTCCGGAAATTGTGGTGTTTTCGTATCGGTTCGTCGCTTTATCACCGCGTTACACGTGTAGGTGCAAATTAATTCACGGTGCACTTTTCGGTGGGTTGTTTTTTTCAGCGGTAGATATCCGGTTGCAACTTAAGCCCACTACCTATGATATGCTTGATATCTGCTGTTATGAAATAATAACAAAAACGTCTACAAAACCAATGAGGAAAATACGGGATAAGTTAGTTTACTGGTAAATGTAAAAACAAGCGATAGAGTCAGTTATTTTAATGGTTTAATAATATCCATATGTATTTTTTTTATAAATTTAAAATTATGTGTCAAACTAGAAATTCCGAACTTAAAAATTGAAATTTCGACTTTCAATCTCGAAGTTTCCAGCTTGAACATAAAATGTCTAGTTTTACGCATAAAATTTAGTTTTTGAAAAAGTTCCAGCTAGGAATTTTGTGTTTAGACAATAAATTTTAGGTTGCAATTCCAAATTTCATATTTAATATCGAAATTCCTAATTCAAAATTTCAAATTTGAAACTAAATATTAAGTGTTTGAAATAAGAAATTTTGTCTTTGTACTCGACATTTCTAGATTCAAGTCAAACTTGATATTTTAAGTTCAAAGAAATTTCTTGTTTCGACCAAGAAATTTCAGGTTCAAATTCGAATTTCCTGTTTCAAAACGAAAAATTCAAATAATAAAATTCGAAATCAAACTCAAAATTAACATAAGTATTATGCATTTAATAAAAAAATTAATTTGAACAGTAACTTGAAATTTCAAGTTGTCTTGAAATTTCTTATTTCGAAAGAAAATTTTCAAGTTTAGACTCAAAATTTCACAAAATTTAAATTTGAGATTTCGAATTTAAACTTGGAATTGAGATTTTGAAACAGGAAATTTCAAGAACAAAAAATTTCTAGTTTAAATTCAAACTCTAACTTTAAAGTTTAGTTTTAGTTTAGTTTTAAAATTTGCAGATTGGAAATTTCAAACCCAAAATTTCTATTTGAATCTAAAATTTCGAGTTTCACACAAAATTTCGTGTTTAAAACTAAAACATGAAATTGCAAGCTCTGATTGGAAATTTCGTGTGTCGGCAATAAATAAGTTGCAATTCCAAATTTCAGATTAAATCTCGAAATTCAAAATTTCAAATTTGAAATACAATAATAAGTTTTTGAGCTCGAAATTTCTAGATTTAAGTCAAACTTGACATTTCACGTTCAAATTTGAAATTTCTTGTTTCGACCAAGTCAAGTTCAAATTCGAATTTCCATTTTTAAATCTTAAAATTCAAATTTAAAATTCAAACTCAAAATTATTATGGATTTGAAAAAAAATTTCAACAGTAACTTGAAATTTCAAGTTGTCTTGAAATTTCTTATTTCGAAAGAAAATTTTCAAGATTAGACTCAAAATTTCACAGAATTTAAACTTAAGATTTGGGATTTAAACTAGGAATTGGGATTTTGAAACAGGAAATTTCAAGAACAAAATTTCTAATTTAAATTCAAGCTCTAATTTTCAGGTTTAGTTTTAAAATTTGCAGATTCGAAATTTCAAACCCAAAATTTCAAAATCAAACTTGAAATTTCACAATATTTTTTTTTTATTATTTTTTTATGTTGTCGGATCATAACCAAAGCGAAATTTAAGGAGGATCTGGTGCTCCATCGGGAGAGGGGGGAGTGAAACGGGACACAGGTGGGGTGCTATACTTACTTACCATGTTGTAAAATCATTGCTGTCGATGCAAAGAAAATTATTCTTTATGACTAGAAAGTAAATTGATTGAGATACTTGCCTGTAGATATTGAATAAAATCGAGTTTAAATTACTTAAAATTATGTATTTCCATTCCTCCATTATTATTTTTTACCCAATATGCATAAATGAATGCAAAAAATTGCAACAGAAACTTGACAACAGCGCACGAATATTATTTGTAAGTTGGCAGTCCTTGTCATGTATATACCTTGTATACATACATACATTATGCTATGTGATCGCTCGCAGAGCTGATTGCTTTAACCTAAAAAGCACTTCTTTATACCCACTGGCAATTTTAGATGTGATTATGGCATATGATTTATAAAGGATGTCCCAAAAGTAACGCCTGATTGGAATTATGCGCCATTTTCATTACGGAGAGTTGGCAACATTGTTCGGGATCGCATGTTGTAGTAAACACGTTATGGCGGGTATCCATTTGTGTCAAATTCCCCGTAACGTAACACCGAACATGTTACGTTACAGCTAGTGGAGACGGAAAATTGTTGCATGGTACGTGTAACAAATTTCACACGCGTAACTAATCCGGGACGAACAATCAGTTGTAAAGATTTCCGTTTCTTATTCTTCAAAATTGTATGATGAATAAAAATATATGACGCTGCTGCTAACTGCAATTGCAGTGACGAATCCATTATTGCAGTCAGGTTCATACTGCGAGTTTATGTTCCTGTGTCGTCTTGTAACCTTATTTGGTTACGTTACGGAATGAATGATACGACCAAAACCACACATACTTTCGCTGCGAACCGTGTCACCTTTTACAACAGGCCGTAACATGTTCGTTGTTACGTTACGGAGCATTGCCACAAGTGGATACCCGCCTTAAAATGTCGGATGAAGAACAGAATCGGTAAAAAGGAAAATTTATGATCAAAAGAAAATATGAGTGCTTGAAAATTAGAACAGAAAATAGCAAAAGCAGGACAAAAGCTGTTGAAGAGAAGATTGTGGAACCAGAACCTCCGTACACCGTTCGAGGGCATCAACTAACCGACATAGAGTACATTGCACAGAGCATGCACTGCTCTTTTTGCAAAGAACTTGTACGTATTTTATATTATCTACAAACTGTGATCATGAAGTGATTCGCGTGGAAAAGTTTAAATATGATTTAGTTACATGCGTAAGTAGATAACATACTACTATGATACACCTCTGTGGATACAAATGTTCCTTATAAGGCATGAGTTTAAAGCGATTGGATTATTTATGAAAGTATAATACAATTTGATATACATACTGTGGTACGATGTTATTGCAGCCAAAAATATTCTAAAAATATACTGAAATTATTGAAATGTTAATTGTAAATTGAAAAATGATATTAAAAATGTCATAATTCATCAAAATGCATGAGATTGTTATATGCGCTGTGATGCAAAGTATAAATATTTCACTGTTTATATGCTACTGTATTTTTTATTTGTAAGTTTATCGTACTTTATAAATAAAAAAAGATGTCACAAAACATAGGTACTTCATTTGAAAATTTCCCATTTTATTTTATTGTTCCAAATTGAATTAAACAATGTAAAGCATTTCTAATGACTAAAATTTGTGTATCGAAACGTTTATTTAAATTTACCGCCACCTATCCTCATTCATACTCTATTGCGCTGTTGCCGCTACTCCTTCGCGTTTATTACTTGGCAGACGACAAGCCAGAACTTTTCATGTTTGATAATTTATTTCTCTGTGAAATGTGCGGTAACCTATTGTTTTTCTTTCTTCCATCTATTAATTAATGATTCAGGTAAATGTCTATATTTTTTTCCTCTTACCATTTGCTTTTTCTTCACCCGTTATTCGATTCCCATAAGGACCTATGTTAAATATTCAAATTTTTGGCATTAATTAAAAACAAAAACAAATCGATAAATAATTCACATACGAGTAATATATCTCGATAATAAGAAATTTGCTGCATTTTTCGTAGCACTCGATCGTACTTAAATATAACAAAAAAAAAATATCTTGAGGTAGGTGAGTATGAAACGTACCAACACCAATTTAAAAAGATGCCATTCCACCGTAGTACTTTTCATTGCAACTCATGGTGTATACTTTGGCATTTTTAAAAAGCGGGGTTCCGAGGTAATGTCCTTTTTTCCAAGTATTTTATTTTCAGTTTGCTGATGATTTCAAGCACGCACATATACGAGAAGCGCCAATGAAAACAAACAAAAAAAGAATCCAACACCATTTTAGCAGTTACCATTTCTCATAACCGTACCAGAAAAGTAATCTTACTATTCAAAAACGCTTGCCTACCATACATTCAAATGTTGAATAATATTTAGATGGTAATTTGAAGAATTTTTTGTGGCTAGGACTTGAATTAATCAAGAAATCGATTTCCTGTAAGGTGCAGTTATTTATATCTCCAAAAGGTCCACTGCACTATAAAAAGTTTTGAGGATTTCCTATAATTTTGTTTTCTTGTGGGAATGTGAATTATATCGATTCTTCAAATACAGTTGGTACGTTATAAGAAATGTTATTTATAATGTTTGTGGAAAAAATACTGAGAGCCTAATTGATGTTGGTACAGGGTGAGCAAAATAA
This sequence comes from Anoplophora glabripennis, assembly GCF_000390285.2. NCBI lineage: Eukaryota > Metazoa > Arthropoda > Insecta > Coleoptera > Cerambycidae > Anoplophora > Anoplophora glabripennis. Next base: position 233,327 of record NW_019416783.1, read on the forward strand.
CATACCACTAATTACCGTGCTTATTTGTACCTACTGATTATGTTTCCAACTTATGGGTGTGGTCGCAACAAAAAAAAAAAGGAAATGAACTTGTCGAACTTAAAGAACGGTTACCCGAGCGCATTGAATTTAAAAATAGAACATTCCATTCATGCATCTACCTTATAATTAAATTGGACTGTAATTGAGAATTGATTGAGATCGCCTTTATATCCGTACATATAATTATCTAATTGGATTTATTTTTGTATCCCAAACCAGCAGGTGTGTGGCGATTTTAAAATTTATGATTATCAACATATGTCTTCTGTTAGAAAGTCAGCAATTACTACGAAACGCATAGTTAATTATTACGTGATGAATTATCCTGATCTCGTTAATATAGAAGGAATTGCGGATGTCATGTCAGGAATAACAGGTATCGTGGTAATTCCACACTAATGATAACTATAATTAAGCGCTATTTTTACCAAGAAGTTTGCACACAAGGTGTGCTCATTTATGGAATATCTGCCCTTGCATAAAAAGTAAATCATTTTTGATATATCTTAACATGACACCAGATGGTAATTTCATTTTTTTCTGATGAAAAAAAAACGCAGAATTTCATATGATGAAAACAGATTTTTTTAATTAAAAAGTTGGTACTTTCGGCTGAACGGCCTGTTTTTTTATTGTCTGCAACTGAACCTGTTTGTCCCAATTTGGCAACTAATCCTTTCACAATTGTTTTATTTACCGAAAATTCCACGTAATTTGCGCACAGTTTCAGCTACACACTCTTGTAATGAATTTTCACTCATCCATTTTATCTAAGGACAACGTGTTTACTACGACATGTGACCCTACACAATGCTGCCAACTCTTCGGAATGAAAATTGCGCACATTTCAAATCCTGCGTTACTTTTGGGACACCCTATGCTTAGTAGCAGACGTATTAAATAAATGCAATTAACTTTATATTCTAATGTATATTCCTGTAGAAATTGCAAAGTTTTTGTGTTATTCGAGGTGTTATTAAGAAGCCTCTTAACTCGCTTAGGACTTGAATAGTTTAGCTCTGAGTAGTTCACACGTCTTTACTAGTCTCAGGAGACTTAATCGTTTCTATCGCTGCAAAAAACTCAACATGTGGGAAAGTAGAAAAAACCAAACCGGAGAATTGAAAAGAATGACGTTGCACGATCGGTATAAAACAAACAAGGCTTTTAGACACGTAGGAATCACGCTAATTTAAGGATAATAAGCTGTAGTGTGTAATTTCGTCGAGTAACTACCAAAAAAATAGTAACCAACAGCAGTGACAGTACATTGCTAATAGGAAACGTAAAGTGATTGGTCATTGAAAATGTTTTTGATGGTTAGAATCATGTTATTATAGTTTTTGTTTCAAATATATACATATATTCTATTAATTTATCTTTTTTCTTAACGTTGTCCAATAAGCAGGTTGAACTATTTCATTTTTTTCCTCAACTTATTTCAGGAATATGTTTGTAATCAAGCATTACAGTTACACTCATAAAAATTTTATTTAAAGTTACTCACTAAATCATTGGTTATTTTGATGCCACAGAAATTGAATTGAATAATATTGACTTTTAATTTAAAATGATTAAGTATGAGGAAAAACATTCTTTATATATTTTCTGGGAATATATTTTTACTTGTTTTCATTTATGTGAAAACTTTCTGAATGAAAATTTTCCCTAGTTCTAGCGTCCTGATGCATTTTGAAGTGGAATCTTCTAATCATTTCAAGAGCAATGACCACTTCTTGAGAATATTAAACTGAAAACAAAATATAGTGTAAGTAAAACAATAAGTAAAATAGAGCCTTAAATTATAAGTTACAATCTGGATGCCTGTGTGTAAAGGTTAGGCAAAGTTCAATATGGTGATTATTGATGTTTCTCATACTCTTGAATAACTTTAAATGAAGAGATTTATATAATTTACACAAAGTCATACTTTTTACTTACCTCAGAATTTATTTATAACATTATGTTTAAGTAGTTAAATCATTCTGCTGTATTATTACGTCACAAATGAATCTAAACATGCCTAATGAACAACTAGCACAGTTCTCTACGGACGCGCGGGAATACTATACTGGGTGATACATAATGAAACTGATTGGTTGAGCCAAATCACGTCACATAAATTCACACTTTTATTCGTATATTTACATCAAATATAGTAAAAATTATAAGATATGTTACCCGCAAACCTACATTCAACTCGACTGATTTCGGATGTGTAAAAAAATATTGTTAGCCGAATCCAAAACTGGCTATATCTCCATAAGGGCTTATAGGCCAGTCATTATAACTTTTTTTCGGAAAAAAAAAATACTATTAGAAGCTTCTCTGTGGAATATTGGTCCGAAACGTGTTATAAACAAAATATCAAAAAATCAACTCGAGACTAGTTGGGAAACTTTGTTAAAACAATGGTCAAAATTATGGAAAAGTGGTTTTTTGACTCGCGTAAAAAAACTGTTATTCATAGAGAAAAAAAAAGGTTTATACAAAAAAGGTAGGTATTAAATAAATCTGTAAAATAAGACAAGTCCGATTAAATTCCGATAATTTGTTTATGCGCAAGAGTTCAAAAATGGTCGAAAATGTCCTCTTTTTTCAATTGCTAATAATTAATGCAATTTTCATCACAGACACTTGTAGTTCAGAATTTTTTAGGCTTTTTACACCCTTAATAAGTGGTAAAAATTTCAACCCAAAAGCTTCATTAGTTTGGCGTTGACAGAATTTGTTATCTAAGAAGATGCTATTTTCAATTCATTTTTCCCAAACCCACAGGCGTTGTAGGGTTTCGATCATTACTTGTTTTTGTACCTAAATAGTTGTATTGACATATGCATTTACTGACAATTTAATTTTTCAAATTTAATTTGTTTAAAAATGACTGAAAAAATGTTATTTTATTAAATTGTTAAGCGCGCATGCTCCGCCTCGCTCTCCCCACTAGTTCGCTAGACCAAGTAATAGAATGCATCGCCGCTATCTTCTTTTTCGCAATTAAATAGTTGAATTCACCTTAATGTTAATGTAGGACATGAAAATATAGCTCTTAATGTATACTC
>NW_019416783.1:237268-253170 GCF_000390285.2 Anoplophora glabripennis
AACCTTGAACATAGATATGTCATTCATAAACCTAGATACATTACCCATGACGCAGTGGCGTGTCGGGTATGCATCGGAAATTTACGTGATAATTCACGAAAATTCGTAGGTACATACATTTTTAGGCGTTATAAAATATTTAGAAAATCAGAAATTGTATACTACATATTTATTAAATAAAGTTCGGTTAAAAATGTCGTTCTTTTAATTGGAAATTAGGAGACAATGTAACGAATACCTCAGGCGACGCACATGATAGAATAGTCCAACTCATGGTCCATTCATAACAGGGCTGCAGTTTGAATTCTGACCAATAGGAATTCGATAAACGCAACCGATGTCGACGGATGGACTAGAGATGGGCGCGAGTGTCATTTCATTTCTTTAGAACTAAATTAACTTAATTATTTTCTCGTTATTTAACCTGTTCACATCATTTATGGATTTTAAATAAAGGGTACAAATCTTCGCGAGGATAATACGATATATTTGCTATACATAATAATTATATTTTGCATAGTTTATACACAATACATTTTTGAACGCGTACACATCTCTACCAAAATTTGACCTATTTATTCTTCGGGTTAAAGTCACACATTGTCCGCTCTCTAATGATAACTTTAACCATTTAACACCCTGTAGCGGTTGAACTATGAAACACCCTGTGTAAAGTAAGTAATTTCTTGATAATATTTTTCCCCGTAATAATTATATCGGAAAAACCATAACTTTGTCGAACTCATTAGCTAAATCAACAGTTAATTGCAGAATAGAGTATGTAATTATGGCATAGTAATATAGTAATTATAGGCAATTTAACGTGACGCTTACAATTTCTTCAATGTAATTGCCACTACCGTTTTACCCTGAAATATTGTTGTTTTTGTAGCGATTTAAACTTGTTAGAATTGAAATTGAGTTCAGGCTAATATCTAGTGAATTATATTATGTTGGATTTGTGACATTATTCCTTGAGATTTAAATTTAGATAAAACTTCGATGGATGCTTTTTATCTCATATTGTAAAATATTTTCAAGGCTTTCTGATAACGTTCCATTAATAAGTTTAAAAAATATATTTAAAAAAAATCGAGCCAGTATTATAAAAAGAGAGTAACTTAATTTTTTTGTTTTAAAATAGATGTAAATAAATTTCAAATGGAAAGAAAAACTTCACCGGACAAAATTCACCGTCAGGGTGCAAGTATTTTAATTTTATTACCTCCACGGCGGACCTTGGGGCATACTTTAAGTACTAATTTTACTTTAACGTGTTGCAGCTTGTTATTAAATTTCATATGCTTCATACGCGCATACACGTGTTACTTCACTAGCGACCTCTTCACTGAAACTTGTGTTTAGTGGTACTTACTAAAGCCGAGTGCGTTATAATATGGAATTTAACACTTTTTTTCTTTGATTTGCAGGTACGTACTTGATGGGGACGCATATTTACAACTCCCAGTTCGCCAGAGGTCCAAACTGAAGGCAAGTGAAATATACGAAGAGAAAAATGTTTATTAATAATGTGATAGAAATGTGAACTCTGAAGCAGGTTTTTGTAAACGTATATATGTTATTTTTTATTAGAGATATAATAAATTCAGTCTCTTCTAGAAACCGTAAATATACAGTATAGCCCATTACAAACTGACACTAATTTTTTTTCTTTGAGACTCGCAATTCAAACATGTATATATTTTTTTTTCATAAATTGACCTTCCCCTAATGTCCTTGTTAGGCCTGCAGTGATTTGTTTGGAAAATATTTTTCGGCAGATTAGTTTAAGAAGTTATCAATAAAAAAATATTTTTGTCTATTTTTCAAAGTTTATCAATTTTTTTATGGTTTTAAATTATTTCTTTCTATTTGAATTTAAAAATATAGGAGACATTGAAAATGGAATGAGAAAATTTAGCCAATTACTGACATTGCTGATTATAATTAATAAATAATACAGTGATAAGTTATTTTATCAATTTTAGACAGAACCTAAAACTTTCAGAATTTTTCTAATGCCTCCTAGATTTTTAAACTGAAACGGAAATTTGAAACTTAATTTTTTATAAAAGAAATATTTATGAAATCTTATGATATTACGGTTTTAAATGACACTAATTGATGCTCTGTAGTTGTGTTAAAAAAAAATCTACAGTGATTTTCCAAAAAAAACGCAGCAAGCCCTGGCTTACCTGTCAGCTAGATCCTCATAGTTGATTTAATAACTAGATGTTCACTATACATGTATCGCCGGATGGTTTGAAAATAGGGGAAGTTGTGTTTTTTTATACCAAACAATATCCCGTTTAGTAAGTTTTAAAATTCCGGGTAGTTCCGGAGATATCCGGAAAAATCCGAAATTTTGCAAAATCGTTTTATTTTTTGTCTGGCTTTATTTGAAAACGAATTTTAAAATAAATTGCATATTTGCATTACCACTTTTTTGCTCTATCTTATGCCGTTAACATCTTTGCAATCCGATGTTTTGTCTTCGAAGGGCCATCATCAGGTTAATTTTTTTAAATGCGCCGCTGCTATTTTTATGATACAATCTAGTCATATTTAAATCTGAATTAGAGGATATTACTATTTTAAGCGCTTAAAAAAGTTTTTAGCTTGTTTTACCTACCATTTAAAATTTTTCCTGAGTATTGGAGGAAATTACATTATAAAAGTTAATGCAGCACAAAATATCCAACAATTTTTTTACTATTACCTAGCAATAGTAATTAGAAATGTTAAAACATTTCATAAATTCGTATTTTTTTTTTAAGTAGGTACAACTTTTTTAAATTATTGATTAAAAAAAATTCTTGTATATTGTGTGTTGGATTTAAATCAGAATTAAAAATAACTTTAGAGTTTGTCACAAAAATAGCAGCAATGTATTTAAAAAAATTAACCTTCTAAAATTCGTTTTCAAATAAAGCCAGATATCTCCGAAACTACCCGCAATTTTTAAACTTCTAAACAGCATGTTGTTAGGTATAAAAAAACACAAATTTTTTTCTAATTTGAGCCACCCCGTATATCTCACCGTTTCCTAGATCCTATTGCTGTTCCATCCTTATCTTGGACAAACTGTATATCCAATCATTTTCCAACATTTAATATGTACAAGTTTACATTGGTACCAATAATTGATATTTAGGAAATGATTTTGTTTGATAAAACATAATTTGTAATGTATTTTTATTTATTATGAAAAATTAAGGAGTTTTCACGAACAAAAAAAATGTCTTCTGTATAGGCAAAATGTATTTTGTTAGACAAAAAAAATGTTCGAAAAGAGACGATGTGTACAATTAAAAATTATTCCCATATTCCAAACTGGGAAGCAAGCAGCCTACTTTGATTTTATCAATTTCTCCATTTGTTGAAAGTGATGTGTTGTTTTTGTGTTAGAAATCGGCAAAAAATGTATCAAAAATTTTATAGATTTAACATTTTTGTTAATGTCTTAAACCTGGCGGCTATTGATTTTATTTTGACAATTCAATAATATCAAATGAAATAAAGAAATATCAAAGTAGTTCGTTTATCTCCAAACTGTGTATGGATATCTATAAATTGTCTTTTTTGATATATTTCCTGCTAACAAGGCCTACAAAATTCTTTAAAAATTAATACACATTTCTCAAAATAATAATAACAACAACAACAATAATAATCTAAACAAAAATAATATCTGAAGATAAGCTCAACTACTATACGTTTAATTATTTCTTGAGTTCACCCTGTGAAAGTGCTAGCCCGCTTAAAACTAAATTTTTGTACATTGCTGCAACAAAAAAAGGTTTTTTTTATCGAGAGTGACTTATTTTTATAAAATGAAAAATAAAAAAGCTTTTCCCGTTGACTCCATCGGTGGGCATACTGTATAAAAAAATAATTCATTAGAATCGTGCGACCCAAAAAAAATTTAGATTGGTGCCCTGATTCGTAATGCCACACTGTAGATGCATGTTTAATTTCTTGTCAATCTATAATCAGCAAATAATTTTGTTTTAATGGACACATATTTCAAAATAGTTAAAAATCACTTTGTGTACATTCATTTGAAATTGAAAACAAGAAAGTTCATTCAACTTTATATTTCTAAAAAAAAAATTATATTATTTCCAAAACTCGACCCAAAAATGTATTTCTACACAGACATTTCTTCGCTTATAAAAAGATATCTTGATAGATGCGTTTTGTTGAACTGAATGTAAACATTCGGTTTACGTGATCAAATTTGTCGTTCTACAATACATGATAGAACGTATATTTAGTTTTATTTAGATACTTTAGAATTATCATAAGTCACCCATAAAGGATCTCTGGAGGTGTCTGTTTTTGAGTTTTATATGTAGTTAAACAGACAAAAATGGTCTATAAAATAAAACTAAAGTGCTTTTCTCTTATTTATTGAATGAAATTAACTTTTTTTATTACACAAACTCAGACAAAATTGTTCTTTAAAGTAAAAATAAAATGTTTTTTTTTTCATAGTTTATGTGGTGAAACGAACGTTTTTATGACACAGACAAAAATGTTTTTTAAAGTAAAGGTAAATTGTCTTTCTTGTTTATTAAATGAAACTGACTTCTTTGTCAGTGTAACAATCCTTTTTTCCTTGTTTGGGAAAAACGGCGGACGTGTTTTTATCCCGTCTTTTAGTACTTAGTTATTTGGGGTTTAAGGTGTGTATACGTCGCAAAAGACACAGAACCGTCGATAATGCTCTGCTCGATCCCTCATTACCGACCACAAAAATCGAGTTGCTTAAATATAATGGTTAGTTCTGGTAGTTATTTCGGCCGGCCTAATGAGACGCTGCTGGGAAAATTGCCATTTACGCGGATTCGTTTTACGGCCGGACAAATGTTCACTGATAAGTGTCGTGCCAGAGGTAATTACATGTCCATGTCTCACTAAAGGTAGGCTTGGGCTGTGCCTAATTGCGACCGCGGTGCTTTCCAGAATAAAATTCAGCAATCCGCTGGGAGCGCAATGCACTGCGATGAGGGGAAAAGTGTCAAAGGTGGGATGTGCACTGATACACACTGAGAAAACTAGTCGGGTCACTGAAGAAAACCGTATGAGTATTTTTAAAATAATTTTTGTATTTTTTATGCACACACTGCTGTCCCGACCATTTCAAATTTCGCTCAAGTTTACAATCGGAATCACGAAGCCGTCTCCAAACACCTACACAGGGCCAATCCCGCCGATCGAAGAAGAGACACCTGTCCGACGGCACCCAAATTTCCCCATAAGAAGTAGAAAGTGCAGTGCGAAAGTTAACATTTTCAACTAAATTTCCAAATATTCCAGATATGGTTCCTAAGAAGCTCGTAGTTGACCCCAATCATCGAAGTTGCCGTCGCGACGGCGCGTTGCCAAAATAGTAAATTCGCCTTAGTTTCGAATTTCGGAAACTGAAAAGTTTGTAGAATATTACGGAATTCGAACTAGAGAACCGCAAGACAAAACCAAAGTACCACGTTAGACTATAAATCGTTCAAATCAGTGACAATCCAAAGATGGTAAAATCCAGGGAAGCTAATTGCCCAAGCTAAAGCGGACTTCGATGCAGGACCTCTGCAGACTTATCGGACTTTGCAGGACTGCGATCGAACGTCAACCAATAGTTTTTAAGAAAACATTTTGGTACTAAGGTATATTTCATTAATTGTTTTGCCTTGCTCTAAGGATATTTTGGTTAATTTTTTACGCCTGATTATTATGACCCGCTCTGGGTTAGGTCCGGAACATTTTCAAAATTGCAAAAATGTTTTCAAAATACCTATTTTTTTTACTTATATCTTGGAACCTATACATTTTGGAAGAATATTGAAGAGGAAAAAAAGTTTTAAAATTGAATTTTGCACAATATACTATAAGTTAAAAATGTTTAAATTTATTATCGATGTTGCAAATTAGCAATAATTGATGAAAAAAAGGCAAGATAGTCAAGTTTTTTGGATAATTTTTTTAAAATATTTTAATTGCTCCGAGGGCGTTCTAATTTTGGTTTTGGTTTCGCTCCGAGACTGAATTCGGAGGTTCAAAATTAATGCAAAGGTTCGAAAAAAATTACATTATCTCGGCTTCTAATGGACCAATTTCGATCTTTTTTTTTTAATCCGGTGTCTCGCGAGCCAAGGAATTCGAATATCGTGCCAACTGTCTAATTTGCACATATTTTGTTATAAACAAAGTTTATTATTTAATTATGCATTAAATATACTGTATATTTTACCCTATGCTATTGCATTTTTTCAATGAAAAAATTTGTTTACGTATACAGGGTGTCTCATAATTAGCTGCCAACCCTGAACAGGGTTGGCAGCTACATTCTATGATCAAAACTAAGTAAAAAAGTTCATATGAACATGGGTCCGGAAATGCTTCCTAAGGGCACAGGGACCCATTGAAGAGGGAGGAATGGAAATCATTTTTTGCAATATCTCTCAATCGCGTTGTGATTAATGAATGAAATATGGTATTCACAGCTAAATTTTGGAAAGCAATTTGATGGACTAATCCAATTATTTCCACAAGGTCCATTGGGGTGGGTAAGGGGGGGGCCCTTGGTACTTTCCGTGTGTAACTTTTTCATCTTTGACTTTTTAACAAATTGGACAGCAAATTCCGTTTTCCCGAACTGTTTTACGTTAAAAAGGTACTCTTGTTTCAAATCGTTATCTTTAACGGTTTCTGAGAAAATCGGTCTTGAATTAATCCCACTTTGGTCAATTTCATAGTCGATACATTGTGATAAGTGCATCCATTTGAATTTTTTAAATTCATACTACATATGGATATTTTCATATGCGTAAGGATGTGTTTATTTGCCAGCTTAAAAACCGAAAATTTATTAAGCTAATTTAAATTAATTTTAAAATTGTCCTAAATAACCATCCATAAATTTATTAAATTAATTCAAATTAATTGTATATTTTTTCTAAATTCTCATCAAATAAAGTTACTTAGATGACGACAGTAACTAATGAGTACACTTCCAATGTTACCTAAAAGAGAGAGAGAGAGAGAGAGATGTTATCTCGGAGATTATACATAATTAAAATATATTATTGTTAATTTATTCAAATCCTATTTCAGAAGTACAAAATACTTATATTTGAGTTAAATAAATCTTCAATCCATCTTTTACAATGATATTTTGTGTTTATTGTAATTTTTATTGTAGTTATTCCTAACTTAAAATGTATTCAAACCATTTTGAAATATACAGATGTCTACTATGGCCATCTTATAATAACCCATGCAAGAAATAGCCATGAATTACCGGTTCTGGTTCTTCTTCTTAACCTGTGCTTAGGTTCTATTCAAGTCCCATGGCACCGCAGCCTTATCAGGCCTGTTGGAACCTATTCAGCAAGTAGTTTTGTACTTTTTACAAAGTCCATAAGCTTCCAGACTGTAGCTTGCATTCCTTCTAGGTCTGAATCCGTATATTCCTGCACCCGTCCCGTTAGCCATTTTGGAACCGTCCGTAACCATCTATCCATGGTATCAAACTTTTCCACCTACTGCTTTGATTCTTTACTCGACTCTCCTATGGCTTATGGAAATAAAACCTTGGAATCATCTTGTCGGATACTATCTCCAAAGCTGGTTCCGACATAGATGTTTCCATCGGTTCTAGTTAGTTACGGCCATATTTATAAAATAAAATTGGTCGCATTTTTACTGACTACTTATTTGGTAATATTCCTCCTCAAAAATTTGTCATGTGTGCTATAACCCTCTACACATGCAGAGTTTTATCCTCAGCGAATGAAAAATATATTCGAGTTTAAAAAAACTTGCTAAAGAGAAAAATTGTGATGGCCAGTAAGTGTTTAAAAGAAATAGGAAATAGAGTAGGTATTGTTAACATTAGAGAATCATATAGGTTACATTAAAAAAAAAATCTCTTCAGATGAAGACCAGAAGATTAGTATGTGTAGAATTCCCTTGTGATCTTAACTAAAATGAAAAATAATATATCCAAATCAAAAAACATATATCTTAGTATTCAAATCATAATGTAATGTTACAAACCTTCAAATAAATTATCTTCTACTCTTGTTGAAGTACAGTCACGACAAATTAATTAATCCATTTCTGCATAAAAGATTGTATCCTCAAGTGATTATTGTTCTTGAACATTCAGTATCGCTCTTTTTGCACGAATGAAACTTCAGATTATTTAAGACTGTATTGTTTCACGAAAGTTAATGTTTTGCAAACGTTTTAAAAACAAAGGCTAAATCTGACTTGCAGGTTTCGGCTCTTCTGTATTTTAATTTCATTTTAAAAAATCCTTGGAAATTGGACAGTCCTTCGCCGACTATTTGAAAAATAATTGAAACGAGTAATTGTTTCGCTGTAGATCATTTCTTCATACCATACCACAGGCGTGGCTTTTCTACAAGATTGTCTTTGTTTTTGACGCATTGAGCCAGATGTAGTTAAAATGACTATGTTATTAATACTCAGACAACATACAAGAAGTGAATATAGTTTGGTTGCGGTAAACTAATTTGTTTGTTTAAGTTTCAAGGAAAAACCAGAATTGGGAATAATATGAAAATAACGAACATAATATCAATATAAATACCCAAAAATATTTGGACATCGTAATTGCTTTAAATTAGATAAATAAACTCAAGGTTCCAATGTTTTTCACATGGAAGGAAAATCCATAAGTAGGTCATTATTTCTGTGTCCATTAAATGTAACCCTGAGATTAAATAAAACTTTGAAAACTGTATATAATAAACAAAATTAGAATTCGTTTTTTCATGAAAAAAATTATACTTGCTAGAAGCAATTATTACTAGAGTTCGGAAATGTTAGGGCGGTTGCAATATAGTACAGGGTTGGTTGTAGTCTGGGTTCTCATTTATGTAACTTTATTAAAAAAGTAACATACCTGTTGCCTTATAACTGCACTCATTAAATTATAGAAATATATGTAAGTATTTACATAAAAGTATGACACAAAAAGGGGTAGTGTATTTTTCTACACTAATTACTTCACATGGAATTACTTCACATGGAACTTACCATAAGATATATAAGTATAGTACGTAATAATAAATACCAGCAAAAGATAATAAAATAACGATTTCTTACTCATAAAGAAAAAAATTCTAGAAAATTTTTAACAGTTAGTCGCGTCATTATACAATAACACGTACATGTCTGTCTCTAATCTGAAGCTTCGCATCGATCAATTTATTCGATACATATCTAACGGCACCCTAATGCTTACCCTATCGGCCTGGCGTGCCGGTGAACAATCCAGGCTTTTTGCTGAGGGACGTTGATTGTGCATTTCATTGTCGTTCGTGCGTGTGTGAGTGAGTCTGACGCTTTGCTTGGTCGAGTGTATGGTACGTGTTTTTATGGCAGTCAGCATTGTGTCTCGTGAGCATAGAGCGGCACACGGCTTGACAACAGGTTTAGCCTATTTCTGCTACTACAATGTGTATTAGCGCTTATTATCATAATATAAACTGCACTACTGTTTATTTATTTGATTGTCGTCACAAAGATTCCGATGTCTAATTATTACTTGGATTCGAAACTCCAACATTTCACATTTATTACATTTTGGGGGCCATTTTGTAAGAATTTAATGGCGCCCACAGATCTTCTAACTGTTATGGTTTTTGGGATTTTGTTTCTATGAATATTTGAAATCAGTAAAAATTATATCAACCTTTTGCTAAAGGTTTCTCTGAGCAGTATTTCTTTTCGGTACATTATTAAATTTTGTTTATATTTGACACATTTTTGTCTCAACATAAAATTCAATATGACGCCTGTAAGAAAAAGAAAGTTACGAACCGTAGCATTGAAATAAAAAAACTGAGCCCACAATGAAGTCTTCTAAATTGCAAAAATGAAAAAATATATTTTTTTAATTTTCGAAAACCAGAACAATTAGAGTCAGTCTACGAAGAATGATTACTTTCACCATTTAGCTTTTTTTTATCTCTTCCAACACATCATGCATCACCAAAATAACCCTCCCGGTATGCTTATTCAACTAATGAATAAATCTTGCATAACACCACTTTCACTTTCAGCGCTATCCTATCGAACATTTTGGCCTGATTGATTCCCTAGGCATCGGGACCAAAAGTGTTTCGAATTAAACCGATGAAATTGGCCAACCTGTTCTATAATGTATTCGCAATTCGGTTTGTTTGATAAATTGACGTTGGTCGGTACCAGCTGTATCTACTTTCCTCTGGGGATCCCATATATATCTCAATTTGGGGGAATTTCCCACGTTTTACATTACTTGATTGACTGTACACAGGTTTGTTACGTTACGGACCTTGTTCTCTTCCATTTTCCAGAGTTCACGGTTGCCGGAAGATATTAAATTAGTTAATGATGAGTGGAGTGGTATAAAATAACTGTACTTACAGAAAAAGTGTGCGTGTTTGTTAAATTACGTTCTGTAGCAAAAAGTAACAGTTATTGAGGGTTCCGTACACCATCGTGCATCGGTTTGCTGCTTCAATTGAACTGTCCAGTTAATCCATTATTCAGGAATACCTGAAATTAATTATTGACGTATCGGATTAGAGACAGTCAAAGAAGGGTTAATCTTTTATTTTCAAAAGGTTTTACATTGATAGTTCATTTAATAAACGCGCTAGCAGCAGTTAATTAGTTAACATTAGTTAGTTAGTTAATTAATTAACAATTAACGTTATAAAAAAAATCTATCTTGGGAACAAAGAGAGACGTAAGTGATTTTTTTTAATTACCGTAAAAATAAGCTCTATTTAATGCAAAAAGAGCGAATTCCCTATAGTCTGTTTAGAAATGAAAAAGAGTAATAAAATCTCATTATGTATGCAAATCGTAAATAAATGTAGTACTGGTGCTTATATTCAATATTTTTATATTATGTATTTTCCGTATAGATGAGGTCTACTTTTAACAAAACTTTCTGCGATCGGACTGTACTTAATTGTAGCAGGTAGCTAAATTTTAATCCCCAACAATCCTTCTTTATCTATGCCGCTTCAATTTCTCGGTCCATTTCTCTTATAAGTAAACAATATAAAAACAGCATTTCAAAACATGAGGCTACTTTAAGCATCATAACCGGGTTAAGAGGGTTTTTAGTAAATCAAATAAAATTATTCAATAGCTATTATTATCAAATTATTTATTTAAATGTAATGAACAGACTTTTATTCCACACAAAAATATATGTATTTTGAAAATTCAAATTATGGTGGTAAAAATCAAAAAGTAGGTATATTAAAATTCATCCTCTGAATATTCTGATGAATTATCTTCGTCTCCTAGATTGATAACGATAGGTTCCACAGTAATGTCGATTAAATTATCGAGTTCCCACATTTTCTCCTTTTCTTTTTGTACATGATGTATACATCTTTGCCAGTTATCTGCAGTTACTCGTTCCAAGGAATTTTTTAACAAAATTTTCACGTCACTTAATTGAAACGTCGTATTATTTCACGCTACATCTCCTTTTACCTGCGCCCAGACTAATTCGATTGGGTTAAGTTCACAGTGATAAGGTGGTAACCGTAGTACCGTTATTTGGCGATTTGTTGCCATTTCATCGATAACATATTTTTTCTGATCTTTATTAAGATTGACAATTGTCAAAAGTTCCTTTTTCAACATATTTGTTTCAAAAGAAATGTTTTTCCGGATAACCATTGAATTATATCGGCTTTCCTCCAAGCAGTCGTAGGCGTCCGCTCGGTCTGCCGTGAATGGTAGCTGGCATTATCCATGACAATTACAGACCCCGGAGGAATAAGATCCAACATCTGTGTAAAATACTCTTCGAAAAACTCTGCGTTCATGTCTTCGTGATAGTCACCTGTATTTTTAGATTCAAATAAAAGTAAACCGCCATCTACAAAACCACTGGCACTATCTATATGTGTCACTATTAATCTTCGCCCTTTACCTGAAGGTGCCTTGAACCCTGTTGAAAGTCCATCCAAAAATGCTTGTCGAAAACTTTTTACATTTTTATCTTGCCATACTTTTGTTACAGTATATCCCTCGTTGACCCAAGTTTCGTCTAGATAATAAATATTCCTCCCTTCGTCACGGAATTTTCTAATTGATCTTAAGTAGGATCTTCGCCAACAAATAATTTCATCTTTATCGATAAGAACTGACTTCCTGTTCTGCTTTTCCCAGCAAAAATTCAACTCTCGTAAGACGGCCCATAATTTGCTTCTATTGAGTTTTGGCAAATCGTTGTCCTCTGAAAGTTCACTTAAAATTTTGTTTAGCGTTGGTTTTCTTTTTTAAAATAAAATGAGTGTACTTTAGTCACTAAACACAAGTCGAATTTTACTCTACTGCACTATCGCGTTTTCGTATATTCAGCTCTAAGACTGGATTGTTCTGTCACAATACACTGGCTCCTGCCCTATGATGTATCCAGTAAAATATACTAATGTACACCCATTACCTGTTAGCATTAGTGTTACCCGATAATTACCTGAAACGAAATATTAGCACGCCCGTGGCCGGTTCTTATCTCCGGGTTTTATTACTCTCTTTCATTTCCAGACAGAGTATAGTAGCTTTTACTTGACCCTGCGGCAATTTATGTATAACGCTTTTTTACACATCCTACTTTGTTAGTTATAAAGAGTCAACTATTTACCGTGCCCCTCTTCTTTGAACACAGAATTACTAAAATTGAGTGATTAAGAACGTGAGGGCTTTATTCCTTAATGACCAGGGATGGAAATATGTCCGCTGTCACATTTTTCCAGTGGATGCGGTCGACGTTGTAGTCGAGCAATATAATATGTATCTGGATGAAATACGGTCTTATTATTAAAATTAATAGCCAAGATTAAGTCATTTCAATTTACAACTTGAATGAATTAAATATATGCGGGCGGCGGACTCGGGAATTCGTAATCTCTAAATATGCAAATTCGATCGGAGGAAAGTGCTGAGTCTGTATCGAATTAAAATTCCGAATTTAAATTTTAATATGATTTTTATTTTTTTTCTGGATGATTCGTATTCCCGGGAGAGCGCCTGAAGGAAGTTTCTCTCGATTGTTTGGGGGAGGAATTAAAATTGAAATGTATTTATAAACGTTTTTTTATCACTAAAAGAATTTCCCCCTTTTTAGTCGCCGATTTTTAATAAAATATAACGAAACTAAATTTACATAAAATTACAAAATCGCATTTAAATAATTGACAAGTTCTTTTGGAATTAAATTTTGAACCACATTGAATCAAATATGAAAGTAGACAAAAGAACAAAACTCCTACATTTTTGGGTTCATACGTCGTACGAGGAAAAATTATATTATTATTCACAACATATAGTTCAGGCGATATCTGTCTTACAAAGGGTGTACTTGGGTAAAACGCATATGATCGGAGGTTTTTGCTTTAACGGCTTCTAAATAACATCAGAAATGATAATTTTTCTATGCAAATAAAAAACGTGGGCTTAATTGTTATTACAAAAAAGTATGAAAAAATAAAAAAAAAAAATTATTTTTTTCTTGAATTTCTCGTCGACAACTTAGCAACTATTCATTTTAGATAAAAATGGAAGAGGAAAAAAAGTTTTGTAATTAAATTTTGAACAAGATAGAGTTAGTTGCAATTCGAAAAAATAATAATTGTTGTTGCAAAAATCGGAAAAATCATTTAAAAAATTGCAAAAAATGCTAGTTTATTTGTCAATTTTTTCAGACACTTGAATAATACCTAGGATCTTCATACTTTTCCCAATTAAACTTCTTAGTGCATAGAATCATCACACCAAATTTCATCCAATTCGGTTCGATAGTTTTTACATAATAATTGTTTAATTTTTTTTTTTTTTTTTTAAATTAAAAAATTTTCAAAATCAAATTTCTAAAAATTTAAAGCCTTTGAATACTTGAAAATTTCACCACAAAAAGAAGAGCTCTCAAGCTTTAAAATGCTTTTTGAAAAATTCAAATCGGACGATTAGGAGAGCCGTGGTGATTGTTTAAACATTTTCGCAATTTTCACGCTTATAAACAATTGCAATAATTTAATGTTCTTTTCAAATTTTTGGTAATACTAGTAAGTTTGTTTAAATATTATAAAATTGTTTAAACAATAATTATTTAAATAAACAACTGAAAATTGGTATTAATTTTTAGTTGTACGATAAATTTCTAAAAGTCTTTCAAAAATTATTACTCACATAAATTGTGAATAATTATAATTTTAATTTTTTCGTTTACTTTTAAAATATTTATCTAAAATTTATTTTTTATTTATAAAAAAAGTATAAGAATCTTTTGGATACTTAATTAATACCAACAATATGGTGCAACATGCAAAAATTTTGGTCGTGAAAATTAACATAGTAAATAAATAAACATAATAAATTAATCAGTTTTTAAAGTAACTGTTTATCGGCATGTCAAAAGTCCAATAATTAATAATAAAATGTTGTTGAAAATATGATAATTGAATTTTTTAGTTGCGAGATATAGATTTAAAAAAAATCATCGAAATTGGTCCATTAGACGCTGAGATAAGTGAAATTTTTCCGAGTGTCGCAATTTTGAACTCGAGAATTCAGATCGGAGTAGCTGTGTGTTTGCTCCCCCCACCACTGATACCTCATTGATTTCACGCGGTCTTGAATATCTTTGAGTGACATTTTAAATGGGACGCCCGTGATTGCAAATTTTGAAAATTTATATCTGGAAAGTACTCGGAATGACAAACCTATTAGTTCAAAAAACAGCCCTTATACCCTTATAGTTTTGCTGTAAATAAGGGTTAACTTTAACGGGCTATAACTCCGAAAATAATGGGCGGATCATCAGGTTTTTTTTTAAATACTCGCCTTTCCGAGTACTTTCAAACCATATTTTAAAATAAAAAAAAATTTGAAAAAACATTAAATTATTGCAATTGTTTATAAGCGTGAAAATTGCGAAAATGTTTAAACAATCACCACGGCTCACCTAATCGTCCGATTTGAATTTTTCAAAAAGCATTTTAAAGCTTGAGAGCTCTTCTTTTTGTGGTGAAATTTTCAAGTATTCAAAGGCTTTAGATTTTTAGAAATTTGATTTTGAAAATTCTTTTAATTAAAAAAAATAAAAAAATTAAACAATTATTATGTAAAAACTATCGAACCGAATTGGATGAAATTTGGTGTGATGATTCTATGCACTAAGAAGTTTAATTGGGAAAAGTATGAAGATCCTAGGTATTATTCAAGTGTCTGAAAAAAATTGACAAATAAACTAGCATTTTTTGCAATTTTTTAAATGATTTTTCCGATTTTTGCAATAACAATAATTATTTTTTCGAATTGCAACTAACTCTATCTTGATCAAAATTTAATTACAAAACTTTTTTTCCTCTTCCATTTTTGTCTAAAACGAATAGTTGCTAAGTTGTCGACAAGAAATCCAAGAAAAAAATGAATTTTTTTGCTATTTTCTTATACTTTTTTGCAATAACAATTAAGCCCACGTTTTTTTTTATTTGCATAGAAATATTATCATTTCTGATGTTATTTAGAAGCCGTTAAGGCAAAAATCTCCGATCATATGCGTTTTACCCAACCCGAAACAAGTAACGCCTGGACTAATAGGTACCCAAAAAATAAAATATACAGAGTATTTCGTAATAGTGTGTCTTTATTCAGGGGGGTGAATCTGCGCATGATTTTAAGTAAAAAAAGTTCATATAAACATATGTCCCCAAATGCTTTGTTACCATGGTACAGGGTGTTAACGATCTACAGGGTAATACTTCTGAGGTCGGGCCTCTCTTCATCCCACCAAATTTTCTTCCAGTACGCCACTAGTAGGTTATTATAGCCGGTGCTGAGACTCCCCCCTCCACTTT
>NW_019416784.1:0-22724 GCF_000390285.2 Anoplophora glabripennis
TTTTTTTCTTTGGTTACCCGTCTAAGGGGTTGTAAAATATAATTTAAAAATTTATAGCAGAATTTTCAACTTTTTTAAAATAATAATATTTTATAACCAACTAGATGGGTAACCAAAGAAAAACGAGGATAGTGAGTTGCTTATAGGTCCTTCTTGCCGAAGCATTTCGAAATTTTTGTGAAAATGAACGTTTAGATGGTGTAGAATTTTTTTTTTCCAGCATAAAGTCGAAAATTCTTGTCAACATTTTTAAATAATAATTTTTTACCACCGCTTAGACGGGCAGGTAGACAATAACGGGGGTGGTTCTGAGTTGTTTATAGGTTCCCCTAGTCCTTCTATTTTTATTTTTTTTTATAATCGAGGTGCAATAAACATGCAAATGTAGTTTAAATTTCCGCCCACAATTCGGTGATCTGAGCTCCTCCATCTCAAAGATGATTTCCCGCACATCATAAACCGTTACTGGGGAAACTGTGGATCACACAAATGTAAAAAGTTTTCTAGGAAAATTTATTTGAAATAGCTTACTATCCTTAAAGTAAAGAAAAAAGTTAACCGTACCGTACCAAAAAAATTTTTATGGTCTTTCAAAATTACAGTTTATCGAAAAGTGTTACATGATTTATGGGAATATGGTACCTACAAAATAATAAAATAGGGAAACCAAAATTTTGTAAAATAATAGTGAAACATTTGGTGGATATTACATATTTATATGCCTTACTATGAATATTTTTTGTGTATCTTTTTTATTAGGTATTTTACACGACGCATGTTCCTATGTTAATTTTGGATGAACTACCTATGTTTTTACACAAAGTCTCAATAGCATTAATGACAATAAACATATGAAATAAACAAAAATTAAAAATGTAATTCATTTAGATTCTCTAGATTTTTTTTGTTGCTATATATTTGTGGGATAACTCTATATTTTTAATTAATTGAAGTGGGATTAATGCAGTGTATCGAATTAAAAATTGTAGCAAAGTTTACACATGTCATTTAAGATAAAGGGACATGAATTCAGTTTCAGGCAGTTTTCGTGTATATATCTGTGGCAGAATTTACAACGGACGCATGAGTGATTTGGTAGGCAGTCCATACCACAGAACAAACATTTATTACGCATATCTGGCGATAGTGTAATTAAAGTGTACTGAATTTTTTTCCTGTAATTATCCAGGTCACATACATCCGTGAGGTTTTCATGTTTGGCAATTTTTTGGAAGAAATACATAATATACATACCGCAATTATATGCATCATTCTGTAATATATGTTTTTTATTTATCGGTGTTAGCTTACTGCATGTAATATGGGATACATTATCTGGAACCCACTTATATAGGATATCTATGAAGTCTTGAAATTTATTAAGATAGAATTTTGCTGTTGTCAAATTACTGCCCATCGGATCAAGGAACAAAAATGTCTGTTCTACAAAGTCAGCTACAATTAGACAGTAGTGGTTGTTGTTAATCAAAAATGGCAAGGTTAGTCGGGAAGAGGTAAGTTTTAAGTTTTTTATAAAGTCGTTTGTAAATTCATTTTTTTGTAATATGATTGAGGAAACTTCCGTCGGTATTATTTGAAACCTTTCGTCTTCATTAAATAAGTTTAGAACAATGTCTATAACAAAACTTATAACCCAGTTTTT
The DNA here is from genome assembly GCF_000390285.2 of Anoplophora glabripennis. Classification (NCBI taxonomy): domain Eukaryota; kingdom Metazoa; phylum Arthropoda; class Insecta; order Coleoptera; family Cerambycidae; genus Anoplophora; species Anoplophora glabripennis. The sequence goes on from NW_019416784.1 coordinate 1,664, forward strand.
GCCGGTTAAAGATAAAAAATCACTGGAACTCAATTCTTTAATATAATATTTTATAAATGGATATATAGAAATAATGTAGTTTCTATTATTGGACAACTTCTTATAATAATTTATGTCATCGACCAAACCATTATGGAGAAACTTTATTGTTTTTGAGTTTGTCAATTTTCTATCAAATTCATCTATATAAACATTTGGCATCACTAGTGCCGGCAGGTAGTAAAAGAAATAAAAGTCTTTTAATTTATTTAACATGTTCGCCCAAAACTTTGGTTTCCTTTCGATTCTTTGTACCATTATGTCTTGATTCATGTATACCACAAAGTCACACCATGGGCGATTCGTTATTTCAAGCAATCCCTGTATCTGATAGTAATAATTGTGTTTTATTTTTAATTTGTTGCTTGAATCAAGGAAATCAAGTGTGGCTTGGTCGAAATTCTTGTCTTTTGCCTTATAACTGCACTTGATTTCGATAATTCCGTCATTTTCGATAAGTCCATCTGGAGATCCACCTATAAATGAATGTACTTTATGGACAAACAGTCCCGCTTTCTTGTACTTGCATGGATATTTTTCCAAATATTTTATAATTGCGACATCTTCATGATCGCGACCGTAACGAATTGCTGGTAAATTTAATTTTTTATCTTGTGTGATGTCATTGATTATGTTAAATTTTGCCTTGCTACTTTTGGCTTTACATATCCGCCCGAAATTAGAGGCAGTAAGTCGCTTACGCCTTTCCTCCAGCCACATCGGAGACTGATTTTGCCTTCGAGTCAACTTCTCAATCCGCAGTTTTTCCTCTACGTTCATATTTAGTGCTTTCAAATATTTTTCGCATTTTTCTCTTAGCTCCATACATTTTGAAGATTTTAAGGACTTATTTTCTACAGTTTGTTCGTAAGGGTCAATTGCACAAAATTTACAGAAAAAGTCGCCAGTATAACTCTTTGTAGATAACGAGTCACAATTTTGATGGATCCAATTTTCACATTTGTCACACCGAACCCAATCGGCCGTGACGTCTAGTCGGTCCTCTCCACAATATAAACATTTTGGCTGGCGTAACGTTTCATTGTCAGTATGTAATAACTGAACATTGTTTTGATCAATTGCTTGGTGTTTTAGGAATCTCCCAGAGAAATATGTATTCACCAATTTAGTTTTCTTTTTCCAGCTTTCTTGATAATATTTCTCTGAATTGGTATCAATTATTTTGTTTAGTTTCTGTTTTGTTAGACCACTTTTTGGTATATTTAATATGCTTTCTTTATAAAGACCCAAAACAAATTCTCTCGATTTTCTTAGAAATCGAGAACACTTTAAGTTTTGTTCTTTGTTCAACACAATGTTCTTCAATTGGCCAAAATAATTTTCAACATAACTATTGCTATAGCGATTTACACTTTCGTCTCTAATCATTAGCCCTGTTCAGAGAACGCAATAAGGCTTATATTTATTAATAATTTTGTCAAGAAACGTTGGTGCATAATAAGGACTGTCTTTGACACCTGTCTCAGATATAATTACGCTAGCAGCTATGCCACAAAAATGTTTATAAAATAGGCTCATTTTTTAAAGTCTATCTGACTCTATAACGTCTTCCACTAAATCTATTTCCGATTTATCGAGAATAGAAAGAATATCATCAGTTTCTCCTATTAAACACATATTCGCGTAAGCTGCTTCAACAATTTCGTTATACAACCTCGTGTTCAGTAGCACCACTAAATTTCGAAACCAGTGATCAATACTACTTATGTTTTTAAGCTGAACACATTTAGCTAATAGAGTTTTATAAACATTTCTAATTTTCGAATCGTTGAAATAGTCATTTACATCTCTCGTAACCATTTTTAAAAAATGAGCACAACTTAAATGTAAATGTACCGTCACAATAGGCGTGGAGCATGCGGCATAACGGATTTCTAGCGAACTTTCATATTCAGAGGAGAAACTATTCTCTGTTTCAGGATTTGTCTCCTTGGTACATATGTTTATTTGTCCGTCAGTGACATGAGTTGTGTTTCCTATATAGGATTCTTGGTCATTTTTAAAATAGGTATTATGTCTACGGATGCGCATATATACCCACTTTCTGTTTTTCCAATTATTAGCCTTTCCTAAAAGTTGACAAATATCCTTATATATAGAATTTTTGTCTCTAACGAACTTTAAACTAAAACGACCATATTTCAAATTGTTTAATATCTCTGAAATTGTTTTTTTTCAATTTTTTTTTTTCAGTATGTCTCTCTGTTGACCCTGTTACCTTATCGTCAAATATTTCTTGAAACAAACTGCAATTTCGATGGATGAGTTGATATACGTAATTTGGATATTTTAGTTTTTCAAATTAATTACCTTGACGATTTTAAAGAATAATTTATGTTTTGGATTTAATTTTAATATACCTTCAAAAGTACAGTTAGGCCATTCTAGTAAAATGGCATTCTTAATTTCGTGAAGTAAAGTTATTTTATCTGGTTTGTGAAACATTTTGTACTTTTCAGTTTTCAATAAGTACAAATAATATTTTTTACTGTCTTAAAATAACATACAAGAAATGCAAAATAAATATAATTATATGCTAATACTTTAAAAAATAATAAAGTAATAATAAGTTGACACAACAAAGATAAAACAGATGTAGGTATTATACACTGTTTATTGTTACAAATAATATAGTCAAATACCTATTGTATTTACTCATTAGTTAAATAATATAGCAAAACAAAAGCAAAAAGATACAGATATTTCTTTTTTTTTATAGATACAAGCAACGCTTTTCCTGTCCAAACAAAGTATAAAAGATAACAAAAAATGTAATTCTGATCCAATCCCTAAAAAATAGTAATAAATCCAGACTCGAAGAAAATAGTTGTTTATAAAGAATAATAGCAGCTTAAAAGCTTAAAACAGCGATTAAAAAAACTAACAGATTAACAACGAGTAAACAAACAAAAACAGTCAAATATTGTTATAAGTCAAATGTTATTTTAAACAAGTAGGATACTGTTAAACAATATATAAAACGCAAAATAAAACTCTGATCAAATACTTAAAACTATAGTAAGAACTTAAACCAACCCTAGAAATTAAAAAAAACAGCAAATATAGGCTGTTCAAGTAAAACCTACTACTTATTAAGATATGAATAATAATTATCGAAAAAGGGAAACAAAATAAAATTTCGATACGTAAAAACAATAAATTCAAACTATACGAATATGGTTTTCCTAACGGAAAATAAAAACTTAAAATATCTATGAAACAAACTTCAAGAGAAGCAAAGAGACAGTAAAGATACAGAGATGCACAACACCCGAATACACAATTCTCAAACGTGAAGTTCAGGAACATTGATGACTGTCCAACCGCAGATACGATTTACCAAGTAAACATTAAATTGTCGTCTTTGTAACATCTCCTCTAACTTCTTTATTTTGCATTTAAATGAAAAACTGTATATTAATAAAATTGTTTACTTTTGTTATCCTAATGCTATGAAATCATAAAATTTTACAATTTATGTTTTTTAATTGTTGATTAATCACTTTTTGGATACAGGTTAATTGGTCACGATTAAAAATAAAATCTAAAACTTGTGATATCACCATTTTTAAACAGTTATAATAGTTTGGATTATTTTTTTTATCAATCAATTTATTTTCTTTAAAATTTTTGTTATTATTTATCATGAAAAAAAAAAACGTTTTCCTGAGTGATAATTTATTACTCTGAATTTAGGTTGTTTTTCGCTATAGTATAATAGTAATAACAATAATATTTTGTAAAATTTCAGGCTTGCGTGGGAGAAAGTGAGTAGGTATATTATTGTTCATAGACAGCACTAGTAGAACCTAGGTACGTCTGTTGATTTTTATGTTTGTAGGTTTGCTTTAAAAGTTTTCTTTCGATGTAAGTGCATCATTAAAATTGTCACAGTAATTAATTTAAATCAATATAAAAACCGAAGTTATTCTATCTATTATTTGAAGCAAAAATCTCCATTCGATCAGGCAATTTTTCAAATCTAAAAACTTGGCCCACCAAGGCAGGGACAAAAATGACATTATCGAAGGCAATATTATAACGAGCGGTGCAAGTACTATAGGTACTTTTTTAATACTAGAAAGTTAGTTTAAAACAAATTTGTTATTTTACCATACTTTATTCTTATAGGTAGAATTGTCAATTCTAATAAAAACTGTAAAACTTTAGTGACTCAAAAAGCATTTTTCTAATTTTCAAAATTATTTCACTATTCCAAAACTGAATAATATAAAACATTTCATGGTTTTAGGATTTATTGCAAAGACAGAAACGAATAATCGATATTAAAGAGATCACAACAGACCTTCCACTTTTGCGTTTTGTTCTGTTATTAAATCTAAGATTAAACGTCTCTAGCGGAATATGTATTTAGTGTTTTATTACAAACTGTTGTCTTAACATTAGCAGACGGATAGAATCATAGTAGCGCTATACTTGCATTGTGTAATTTTTAAAAAAACGGTACAAAAGTTGCAAATAATATTTCAGTGATTCTAAAATGAAAAGGAATAGCTGCCAAAATTTATATTGGCTAATTGAAAAACATTGCGATGTACAAAGAGAAAAACTTAAATTGTTCACGATTCCTAATAAAATCGAGGGAATTTATTTTGCCAGTGAAGGAAACATACCAGTAAATTCCCAAATCAAAGTTCATAAAGTAGATGATTAGTACACAATCTTAGTAGTTCGATGTAAAAATGTGATAGTCACAGTGAACCGCTTTCGATAAAATAACTATGCTATGTTGTGACTGCTGTATCCCTCCTTTCATCTTCCATGAAGATGACTATTTTAGTAGTTTCCTGTGGAAATTTTTGTGGTCTTTTAGTGAACCTTAGAAATTAATTATTATGCTCAGTAGTTGCTAACCATTTTCATCCACTATGAAGGCTTGTGGGGTGATTTGATGTATATTATCAAATTGACCACAATTGTAGTAGTTTTCTGTGAAAATCTGGTGGTGTCACAGCGAACAGTTTCCGAGAAATTAAATAATTTGCCCTGTGGCTGCTACCCCTTTTCATTCCCAATGAAGGCTTGTGGGGCGATTTGACGTATATCCTTAAATTGGCCACAATTGTAGTAGTTTTCTGTGAATATTTGGTGGTCACAGTGAACAGTTTCCGAGAAATTAAATAATTTCCCTGTGGCTGCTACCCCATTTCATCCCCAATGAAGGCTTGTGGGGCGATTTGACATATATCATTAAATTGGCTACAATTCTAGTAGTTTTCTGTGAAAATTTGGTGGTGTCACAGTGAACAGTTTCCGAGAAATTAAATAATTTGCCCTGTGGCTGCTACCCCATTTCATCCCCAATGAAGGCTTGTGGGGCGATTTGACGTATATCATTAAATTGGCTACAATTCTAGTAGTTTTCTGTGAAAATTGTTGGTGTCACAGTGAACAGTTTCCGAGAAATTAAATAATTTGCCCTGTGGCTGCTACCCCTTTTCATCCCCAATGAAGGCTTGTGGGGCGATTTGATGTATATCATCAAATTGACCACAATTGTAGTAGTTTTCTGTGAAAATTTGGTGGTGTCACAGTGAACAGTTTCCGAGAAATTAAATAATTTGCCCTGTGGCTGCTACCCCTTTTCATCCCCAATGAAGGCTTGTGGGGCGATTTGATGTATATCATCAAATTGACCACAATTGTAGTAGTTTTCTGTGAAAATTTGGTGGTGTCACAGTGAACAGTTTCCGAGAAATTAAATAATTTGCCCTGTGGCTGCTACCCCTTTTCATCCCCAATGAAGGCTTGTGGGGCGATTTGATGTATATCATCAAATTGACCACAATTGTAGTAGTTTTCTGTTAAAATTTGGTGGTGTCACAGTGAACAGTTTCCGAGAAATTAAATAATTTGCTCTGTGGCTGCTACCCCTTTTCATCCCTAATGAAGGCTTGTGGGGCGATTTGATGTATATCATCAAATTGACCACAATTGTAGTAGTTTTCTGTGAAAATTTGGTGGTGTCACAGTGAACAGTTTCCGAGAAATTAAATAATTTGCCCTGTGGCTGCTACCTCTTTTCATCCCCAATGAAGGCTTGTGGGACGATTTGATATATATCATCAAATAGTGTATGGGTATCTTTTGTTAAATATGTGATAAGGAAGTCGCAATGAACCGTTTGTAAGATACTTATTAATAATTTAAATTTGCAGTTTATTTGTTTTTAATCTATAAATTTCTTATTATCTTATTTCCTAACTCTAGGCTAAAAGTTAAAAATTTTGAACAGTAATGACGAACGCTAATTATATATTTCAATGTTTCCTAAAATGTTACAATGTTAGAAATAGTTAATTGTGATGAACCCTCTTCTAAGCCAATGGGTTACGTATTCGGGTATATTCGGAAACTTTAGCTGCTGGATTTGGCTGCTGTTTTCACACCGGTTTATCGCAGGCTGTTTTTGTTTCACAAAAACGTGTGATTAGAACAATTTCCGGTGTTCCAAGTACACGATCTTGCAGAATCTTTTTTGTTGATTTTGGTCTCATGACTGTTGCCTCATTATATATTTTAGAAATGTGTATTTATGTTTATAAAAATAAAACAAAGTTTAAAACAAATAGTGATATTCATCACTTAAATACGAGACAAAATGATCGATTCCATCTGCCCTACACAAAATATGCTGCTATATCGAAATCACCTGATCATTGGCTTAAGGATTTTTAATAACTTGCCCGGTAACATTAAGCGTTGTAATAACTTGAATATCTTTAAATATACACTAAAAAATTTTTTAATAAAGAAATGTTTTTATTCCCTTTCCGAATTTTATCAATTGTAGTACAATTTACTTTGTTATGTTTGCATTTTATATGTGTGTGTGTATATGTATATAAGTGTGTATATTGTATATTGTATATCTATATTTGTATTTTTGTATGGGCCACTGTTGTTCATCACATTGACCATTGCTATACATTCATGTAATGTCATATAAGCAAAATAAACTAAATAAATAAATAAATAAAATTTTATAAAAAAAGTTAAAAAGAAACATTTTTTCCGAAATAAAACATAAGGGTTGCAACCACCAAACACGGAATCACTTGTGAAACTAATGTTTTTTTTATAAGAAGTAATTTCCATTTTGTTTCATTCCAAAATATTGATTAGAACCCGAAATATTTATAAAACAACTTTTTTTGGAGGGTGATCGTCAGGGGTATAGTTTGCATCCGTTTAAATTCATTTTAGGCTAAAAGAAAAAATTATTCGTGTTATAGAAAAAGCAAAAACTTTTTATTGTAGTGTTAATTCTAATCGTACAAACATCTTTCGCACACTATGGGGTGGGGTTGTTCACCCCCCTAAAGAGAGAACTTAATTTTGTAAATTTGTTTACATAAATCATATTTTTATTTTTTTTTGAGCAAATATGAATTTTTTATATATAAAAAATATTTGAAAATTACCTATAGTTTTTCCGAAATAAAAAATAAGGGTTGCAACCACCAAACACGGAATCACTTGTGAAACATATGCTTTTTTTATAAGAAGTAATTGCCATTTTGTTTCATTCCAAAATATTGATTAGAACCCGAGTTATCACGGAAATATTATTTTTGGGGTGAACACGAGGGGTAGTTTGCATCCGTTTAAATCCGTTTTAGGCTAAAAGAAAAAATTATTCGTATGGTTAGAGAAAAAGCATTTTTTTTATTTTACGATGTTAATTCTAATCGTACAGGTATTTTTCTCATTATGGGGTTGTTCACCCCTTAAACAAAAAATTTTAACGAAAAACCCGAAACAGGTCAATTTAATTTTGTCAATTTGTTTACATAAATCATATTTTTAACTCTCTTTGAGTAAATATAAATTTTTTATAAAAAAAATATAGTTTTTCTGAAATAAAAAATAAGGATTCCCCAAACACGGAATCACTTCCGAAATATTTGTTTTTTTTATAATAAGTAATTTCCATTTTGTTTCATTTCAAAATATTGATTAGAACCCCAGATTTTTGGAAAAAACTGTTTTGGGGTCGAACTTTGAGGGTGTATTTCACCCCGTAAAAATGTTTTTCCGCCGATAAAAAAATACGTGTCTCTTAATCTTTTATGTTATGTACAACATATATAAAAATCTTGAAAATCGGAGTGTTCGGGTTGGGATAGTTTCCTTGTAAGAAAATTTCTTGTTTTCTTAATGTTTTGGACAAAAAATTATATGATATATATTTATGTTATTGTTATCACTATGTTATTATTAATACAATTCAAACTACAAGTCTACAAGTATTAATAAATAAATTTCCACGTTTTACATAGACAAGAATGCGTAAAAATATCGAGCTTTTACAAAATTTAGTCAACAAAAATATTAGTCCTCATTAATATTTACCTTTTTGAAATTAACAATGGATATTGAGCTTAGAACTCAGAATAATTCAAAGAAACACACGTTTACTAACGCACGCGCATTGTTAATAGCGAACGAAATAATCTATCTTTGTCATGGGCATATTATGTCCACGACTTCGGTACCATGGTGCGACAAAGCGAACGTGATTTTTTAATCTTTGTCTTTGCAGTGTCGTAGGAGCTAAATAAAATTCAGAAAATAAAAAGGTAAATAAATTTGTAGCTGTCTAAGAAACCAACGTAAAAAAAAAATTCGAACTTTTCATTATTTTAAATAATAATCAATCGAATAGTATAGAAAAAACATCGTTTTAGTTTTGTTAAATCATTAAAATTAACGATTAAAAATTTGATTTTGTTATAACTTTCTTATTAAAAATTAAAAAATATATCTATTTCTCTGGAAAGAAAAGTAACATTTTTTTAGAGCAGATTGAAAAAAAAAATTACAAAATTCATTCATTTTTCTGTTTGTTATGATTTTTTTAAATTTCTGAAATCTTCCCTTAACTTCTAGCCTCCCTAACTCTGTTAATTTTAATAGTACGAGAAAAAATCAAGAGGCCATTTTTATGTAGAAATGTATGCTTTACAACTTTCAATAAAAAATTTTTTCTAGCTCTTGCCCTTTTTGAGTTATCTTGAAAACCCCCTTTGTTTTATCTTCTTTCACCCTTGGCCAGGGGTTGAACAAAAAATTACTCTCACTTATTGTTATAATATACCTTAAACTCATATCAAAAATTCAGCCAAGTTGACCAAATTTCGATTTAAAAGCTTGTTGGACTACGAAGATACTCTCAAAATAATTGCTTTGCGCAAAGCCTCTGACTACCAAACGTGCTTTATATCTATGCACTTCATTCTTTTCATGTGATTTATAACTAAAAATCCACTTGGTATCTAGAATTTCTACATTATTAGGTTTCTCAACAATGTCCCATGTTTTATTTTTATTTATCGAGTAAATCTCCCTTTGAATTGCATCAACCCACTGTTTACTATCAGATCTATTTTTAATTTCATTATAATTTACTGGAACATTTTCTACTACATTAAGTACTAGCATCAAATGCCATATACATCTCATAATCTTTATATATTTCAGGTAATTTTACATTTCGCTTATTTCTTATACTAGAACTGGACTGATCTAGTATATTAGTACCTGACTCTAATCCTGTAGAAACCTCATCATCTGACCCTTCATTATTTCTTAAACTTACATCATTTTTTATCTCGTCTTCATCTTTAAATATATTAACCTGATTTTTATAAAATAAATTATCCTCATCAAATTTTACATCCCTTGAAACTATTATATTATTATTATGTTCAACAGCCTATACCCATTTTGATTATAACCTAACATAACACATTTATAAGTTTTTTCATCGAATTTGTCTGCTGTGCTGTGATGCTGTGCATCCAAACACTCTCAGGTTACTGATATCTGACTTTTTCCCATACCATAATTCAGCAGGCATGACATTTTCTCTAAAACTTTCTGTAGGCCCTCTATTAATAATATACGCTGCAGTTCGTACTGCTTCTCCCCAATACATTTTATCAAGTCCAGAATCTGTTAACATTGCTCGAGCCCTCTCTACTAGTGTCCGATTCATTCGCTCTGCCTTACCATTCTGCTGAGGAGTATACGGTACAGTATAATCTAAAACAATTCCCTTGCTCTTACAGTAATTGATAAATTCATGTGATATATACTCCCCACCATTGTCGCACCTAAATTTTGATATTTTGACATTATGTTTAGCCTGTGACATTTTTAAATAATCTTTAAAACAATCCGATACATCTGATTTTTGTTTAATTAAGTACACAACAGTAAAACTTGAAAAATCGTCAATGAAAGTAACAAAATACTTTGAGCCATCATGTGCTACGGGTGTGATTGGTCCACATACATCTGAATGAACAATTTCTAAAATTCTTGAACCTCTTTGTCTGCATTTAAATGGTAACTTTGTCATCTCAGCATTTACACATGATTCGCAAAATTCGACCTTGGAAAATTTCAAACCTTTGTCTATACTCGTTACCATGTTTTGTCTTACTAATTTTTCCAAACATGAATAACTAATATACCCTAATCTTTTATGCCATTTTACTAATTGACTATAGTCTGTTTGTGAAACTAAACACTGTGACTGATAGTTACTATCCGACGATGAGATTTCAAACGGGATTTCATACAAGCTATCTCTATAACCTGTGCCTAAAATATTATTATTTCTACTAATAATCTTTACTTTGCCACTTTCAAAAATAACCTTTAATCCCATAACCTCTAATTTCTCTACGGACAGCAAGTTTTTCCTCAAATCTGGCACATACAAAACATTTGTAATAGTGACAATAATTCCTTTACTATCTACATAACTAATAGCTTCAATATTTCCTACTCCTTGTGCAAATAAAAAATCATTTTTTGCATTAGCAATTCTAATAGGTTCATTTAACTCTATACTCAGAGAAAACATTTTTACTATTAACCATATGATCTGTACACCCTGAATCTATAAAGAACTTTAAACTGTCTACCTCGTTTTCCTTTCTTTTATTAATTTCGGTAATAAAACATACACCTTGGCTGTCCCCTTGATTTGTATCTACTTCATGTTCTTCGGTATCTGTTTCTTGAGCTTGCATTGCATGACTCCTAAATCTTGTATACCCTTGACCTCTGGCATTGTATCTTCCCCTCCTGGCTGCATGCTGTTGATTTTCACCAGACTTACTCCAACTTGGAAACCTTCTTGGGCAGTCTCTTTTAAAATGTCCGCTTTCACCGCAAATAAAGCACTTTAATTTCTCCGATACAAACACTGTTTGACTGTCTTTTCTCACTTGTTCTGTCTGAGTCATTTGCTTCTTAATAGCATAATCCATTAGCTTTGACTTTACATATTCTAGCGTTAATTTATTTGTTTCCACTATCTCCAATGCTGTCGAAATATTGTCAAATGAACTTAGTAGAGTTAACAATAGGTGACAAACTATATCAACTTCTTCCATTGTAGCACCAACTCCTTTTAATTCTCTAATAACTTCATCAAACTTTCTAAAATGGTTTTCTAGATTATCATCTTGTAGTTTCAAGCTAAGCTGCTTTCTACGTAAATACAGCTGACTGGCAACACTTTTCCTTTCAAAATGACATTCTAAACTTTGCCACATTTCATATGACGTATTCCTGTCTTTTCAAGATATGCATCTGATATACATCCTATAATAATAGCCTTGCACTTTTTATCCTTTTTCTGGAACTCTGGCGTTATCACCGAAGGAACTGCAGATACGCATTCCATTACTTCCTGTTGGTCTAACACAGCAGCTACCCTGAATTTCCAGTTGTTAAAATTTTTGCCGTCGAACAGGGCAACATAATATTTTTCTATAGACATTTTACACACCTGTGTTATTATGAATAATCTGGAACTCCGCACTCTGGACAAACTGGGCCCATAACCTGTTATATTGCAATAAAGGCCTTTTCTAATTCACAATAGCATTTATTCTCTTCCTCTTTACAATTCTATTTTACAATAATAACTTTTGTTTATTTAACAACCATAGCAACTAACTTCTACTTCTTCTGATTTTAGCGAATGATCTCAAAAACGCTTAGGTTGTGACGTATAGCTCCGGGAACTGAAAGTCAAAACCGACAACGTAATGAATTACTTTTATCAGGACGTAAATTAATATGGGATTTAAACTTAGTATACGATGGAGTTCCGTGTGTACAAGCAAATAGTAGTTCAGGATCTCGAAATAATCAAACGCAAGAGTCAATTTTAGATACACCGAACTTACTAATACCCGAAGTTGTTCATTCTCAGATTATTACCATTTCTCAGAATCCGTCAGAATCGGAAAGTAATCCAAATCGGATTTCACAAACGACTCGTCCGCTGATAAATTTCTTTCCCGAAACAAGTCTAGAAAACCAGCATGACCGCCCCATTTCAAGAGATAATATCCGCAATAAGGTATCGCCTCTGTTGTTGTCTTCAAGTAGAGTATATGACTCGCGACCTATTGTTCGATTTGACTGCGAATGTCAACAACCTGCCATCCGCAGTTGCTCGAGAGTCGTTATCTCCACAAAGAGAGTTAAATGATCGAATTGACTCACGTTACCCCGATAATCATTCGGAAAATCAGTTAACACGGAATAGAACCGTGCCTCGAGTCCGTTTTGTTGACGATACTTCTGACCGACAGCCACTCTCAGATGATTGGTCACGTGTTCCAAATTACAGGAATGCTTCTAATTTATGTAATTCTATATCTACAAATACCGAACCATTAGCGAATCGATTAGCAGGCATTAATTTTTCTTCAGTTAGTGACGATACTCTTCTACCTTCGTACAGTCGATCATCGAATGAACGACAAGTATACATCGATCCTAGTAGATGGAACTTGAAATTTGACGGTATTTCAAGCGTAAACGATTTTCTTGAACGAGTGGAAGAAATTCGAATTTCACGTGGCATTTCGAAGCCTCAACTATTGCGATCCGCGGCTGAATTATTCACGCGTGATGCGCTTCTGTGGTACAGAACCAATCAATTTTCGTCGTGGGATGATTTAGTAAGTCAACTCCGTGAAGCCTTTCAACCTTACGATTACGATAACGGTATTTGGGAAGAATTACGTCGCCGTACCCAAGGGGCATATGAACGCGTTGTAGTTTTCGTGGTATCAATGGAACAGCTCTTCAATCGGCTTTCGCAAAAACCTCCTGAGGAGCCTCGTATTAACCTGATACGGAGAAACCTTCTACCGTATATTCAAACACAGTTATCACTACATTCCGTCCATACAATTCGCGAACTCGTAAGGATATGTCGAACTGTTGAAGAACCAGAAATGCGCGTACGACAGTTTTGTCCTCTTCCGACGAACTATCGGCAACTATTAGAACCGGAACTTGCATACCGGAGACCAACCGGAAACTCATTCCCTTCTGTTTCAGTTGTGTCTACTGATACGCCGTGTGTTAGTCAACCCGTTGATCCAAATATAGATTCGATTTCTGCCGTTACTAGTCAAAATCCGAACACTATTTCGTGCTGGAATTGTAAAGGTATCGGGCACTGATTTAGACAATGTGATCCACCTCGCCATTTCTTCTGTTTTAAATGCGGTTATGATAATGTAACAGTTAGCAAATGTCCCAAGTGTCAAAAAAAAAACTTGCAAGCAGGCCGGCAGTAAGCCGTTGGACCTTTCTATCGACTCAAAATCGGCTGAACATAAAGTCATTTTAGATTATATATTCGCGCATGCGAAGGGCGATAAAAGACCTTATTTAAGTGTATCTATTTTTAACAGAACATTTTTGGTCTACTAGATAGCGGCTGTACTTCGACTATATTAGGCGCTTCCGGATGGAGTATTTTATGCGGTTTATGTTCTTTAAACTGTACGGAAGTAAACACATGCAGCGTGGCAAATGGTCAAACGTGTAATAGTATTGGTTATGTTTACCTTCCAATTCGTCTCCGAGACCGTACTAAGGGCATTAAAGTTCTTGTTGTACCTTCAATCCCCCATGAACTTATATTAGGTGTAGACTTTTGGACCTTGATGGGTATTATTCCAGATTTATTTTCGGACGAATGGTCTTTTCGTTCAGTATTAGACTCGGCTAATTGTAATGTTGCGGCCATACATCCCATAGATTCGTTAACGGACGCACAGCGATCTACTTTGTCAAAATTGATAGATGGAGCGTTTGAAAAGATGGGTGACAAACTCGGTTGTACCGACTTAGTACAATTAACCATCCGTACCAATTCGCCGCCGATTAAACAACGCTACTATCCGTTATCTCCGGCTCTTCAAAAAGAGGTAAATACCGAATTGGAACGCATGCTAGCGGAAGAAATAATAGAACCGTCAAATAGTCCGTGGTCGTCTCCCATAGTAATGATCAAGGACACTGGCGTTTTTGCGTCGATTATCGCGCGTTAAATAAAGTTAGCCTGCCCGACGCGTACCCTTTGCCATATGTGAGTAGTACTTTACATAAATTGCGAGATGCACGGTATCTCAAAACGTTAGACATCAAATCGGCATTCTGGTAAATAAAAGTAGCAGAAGAATCACGACCACTTACAGCATTCACCGTGCCAAATCAAGGATTGTTTCAGTTTAAAAGAATGCCTTTTGGTATCCATTCCGCATCGGCAGTTTGGCAGCGACTAATAGATCGTGTTATTGGAGTAGATCTCGAAAAATATGTTTTTGTCTATTTAGACGATATCATTGTGTGTACCCCGACTTTCGAATTACATGTTGAAATTTTACGCGAAGTGTTCGCACGTACCTATTACAAAAGCTGGTTAATACCGTAAATCGTTCAAAATACAATTTCTGTAAGTCAGAACTCAAGTACTTAGGCTATGTAGTAAATTCTTCCGGTTTGTTAGTCGATCCAGACAAGGTCGAATCGATTTTGCGAATTCCGATACCTCGCAACGTTACAGAAGTTCGTCGCATTGTAGGTTTAGCATCTTGGTATCGGAGATTTCTCCCAAATTTTTCAACAATTATTGCTCCGTTTACTTCATTGACACGCAAAAATAAGCCTTTTGTGTGGGACTCGAGTTGTGATAATGCCTTATCGACCATCAAGGAACATTTAATATCAGCGCCCGTATTAGCCTGTCCAAATTTCGATCTTCCATTCACTATTCAAACCGATGCATCCGATTATGGTCTGGGAGCCATACTTTCGCAACATCTAGACGAAGGCGAAAAAGTTATTTGCTATGCTAGTCGATCCTTGACTAAATGCGAGAGAAAGTATAGTACCACCGAAAAGGAATGTCTTGCAGTGTTGTTTGCGATTGAGAAATGGCATCCATATATTGAAGGTACGAAATTCACCGTTATCACAGACCACTACAGCCTTAAATTGCTGCACACGATTAAAGATCCCGTGGGAAGGATCGCTAGATGGGCAGTACGCCTACAGCAATACGATTTTGATGTAATCCATCGCCCCGGGAAAGAACATACTCTACCCGATGCTCTTTCTCGCGCCGTCTCCGCTGTCTGTCTATAGATAACATAGACAATGGTGAAAATAAATTCCATCAAGCAACCGACAGATGGTATCTAAATTCGTTAAATCTGGTTACCAATAATCCCGAACGCTACCCTCTGGTTGATGCAAGATATTCAGTTATATAAGAAGTCCAAACCTCAATATCCGGAACTCACTGGCACTCCATGGCTTAAAGTTGTCCCAAAAGAGCATCGTAGAGAAATTATACGGAACCACCATGACCCACCTCATTGTGGTCATCTTGGTATTTTCAAGACAGCTTCACGTATTTCGGAACAATATTATTGGCCCAAACTCCGAGCAGATATCGCCAGTTATGTAAGAAGATGCGTCACGTGCCTTCAACCGAAGTCTGAACAGAAATGCCCGACAGGACAGATGCTTAGCGCTCAACCGACAGCCGATCGACCCTGGCACTTAATGAGTATCGACCTTATGGGTCCCCTTCCTAGGTCAAGCTCAGGATATACGTATATTCTTTCTATCCTTGATTGTTTCAGTAAGTTCGTACTCTTTTTTCCTTTGCGCTCCGCCACTACTTCAGCTATTACACGAACGGTGGAAGACCATGTCATTCTTATTTATGGCGCTCCAGAAACTATAATCGCTGAT
Source organism: Anoplophora glabripennis (assembly GCF_000390285.2). Classification (NCBI taxonomy): domain Eukaryota; kingdom Metazoa; phylum Arthropoda; class Insecta; order Coleoptera; family Cerambycidae; genus Anoplophora; species Anoplophora glabripennis. The sequence continues at coordinate 17,837 of NW_019416784.1, forward strand.
AATGGACCACAATTTCGCAGTAATGCTTTTAAAGCCTTGTTAGACAGCTATCAAATAAAACTTTCTTTTACGTCCAATTATCATCCACAGGCTAACCCGGTGGAGAAGGTTCATCGTGTAGTAAAAACCATGCTTGCGGCTTATGTTAAAGACAAACATTACCATTGGGACCGCTATCTTCCAAAAGTTGCTTCGGCTATTCGATCCTCTCGTTCCCAGGTTGCGAAATTAACTCCGAATTTTATAAATTTTGGCCGTGAGGTCCGCTTATCTGGCAAACCCGATCACAGGTTAAACGATACTTCTGGTGGTTCGATTTATGATAACCCTAATGCCGTGTCAAACGCCCTAACAAAAATGTTTCAGGATGTACGAAAACGTCTTACAAACGCGTATAAGACTTCTAAGAGGACTTATGACTTACGACGTCATGATGATCGCTTCCAGCTCCATCAAAATGTATGGAAACGAAATTATGTGCTGTCCGATGCAAGTAAAAAGTTCACGTCAAAACTTGCGCCAAAGTTTTCTAGTCCATTCACTATTACGCGAGTACTTTCTCCGTGGACCTATGAGCTAACCATTTCGACAGGTCGCTGTATTGGAACATGGCACGCGAAATATCTTAAATCTCATCCACCTGATGACGATACCGGCAACCGAGCTGATGACGTGTAATTTATGTTTACCGCTCATTAAAAGTTTACGTTGTAAACTTTTTCCAGGAAAGGGGGGTGTTGTTACGAGCTTATTTTTTGTTCTTCTCTTTTCTTCTCATTAGTTGCATTCAGAGATTATCATTAAATGATTAATTAAAAAAAAAAGAATTGGAATATTTCAACTACGGCTGTTACTTAGCATTAGGTTAAATTTTTAATTAATTATTAAATGCTTATTCGCGTAAATATACGAAAAATATTAAAACAATAGGTTTTATTGATTTCGAATTAAACGCGGTTTACCGGCAATCGGATCTTTTCTTGCGACTCTAAACCTTTCCATGGCCGATTCGTGTTAGCGCTTGGGCGAGGAGAACGTCGTTTTAAGTATTCTGCAGCGTTGTGCTCTAGGCACGATAAAATTATCACAAATTGTGTGTGGATTTAGTTGCTTCTGTGGCCACATTTTGTTGAAATTTATAAATTCTGGTAGTTCCAGTATCAACCTGGTGGTTAGATTTCTTAACTTAGACTTAAGACGTAAAATACGTGCATTTTTTTCCACGAGGCCGCCCTACAATCAAGGTAAGGTTTTGTCTTATTTTCTTCGACGCTATATTTCTACAGCACTTACTTAGACACATTTATCTTTTTAGGCCTTTTTTTGTGATTGTGTATCCAGCATTTTATCTCCAGGATTCTTATAATCCTTTGATTTCAATTTAACCAATATAAATACCTGCCAACGTGGATTCCGTTTGAGAGGGAGACTTGCCCTAGTTAGTGGGATTCCGACAGTTTTTTTTTTGGTTTCGAGGGTCTGTAACTTGGTGTACGATTTCTTCCCCGTGGCTGCTTTGATAGATATTCTGGTAGAGGCTCCCACAGTCTCCTGCATGGTCCTTATCTACTGCGTTAAGTAACATCATCAAGGCAACCTGCCGCTAGTGCTGCACAAACCAGATAAGCCTAATTTTAAGTTTGCATGTCGTTTAGCCTACTCATTTAGACCCACATACTGCGTCATAACCTGATTTTACTAGCTCTCGCCCCATTTGCTCATTGTTTTCCGCGATTTTATTATTTTAATTTGCTACTGTAATAATTATTTGTTAGCTTATTTAATTTTGTTTTAAATTTATCTACCGTAGTACTTACCTGACTAATAATTATTACTTATTTTATTATTATTCTCCGCATATAAAGGTCATTTTGGCAAAAGTATTAGTTTTGCACTATGTAGTATTTGTACTTATGTAGTATCCCTGCTTTGCTTATTATTGTATGATTTACGTATTAATTAATAGTGCATAATTTGCCTTGTTTTCCAAGTTTGCTTAGACTTTCATTGTTGTTTTGATTGAGATTTAAGTAGTAGTTATAAACCTTTTGTTTTTTTGCTAAGACTGAATAGTACCCATTATTTATTTTGTTGCTATTGCTTTCCCACAATCTAAGTAGAGACTAGATATTTCTTTAAAGTATTCAACACCGTCAAAATTATAAAAACTATACCTAGTGTGAAGATATACCTATTACCTATTTTACTTTGTAATTTATTATTCTAAGCTTGTACATGTACACCGAACCATAGCGCCATTGGGGAGGGTTGTAGATATATTTTTATTTATTTCCTAATTCTACCCTGCTTAGGCATTATTTTGTCTTCACACACTAGTATTTACGTTTGAGACATTATACAACAAAGATACAACTAGGCGAATATCTAACGCTCTACAACCTTATTGTTAATCGTCTACTGATTGTAGATCAGATATGTTACACTCTGAAAGTTGAGAGATTAAAGTTGTCGTTTTTAATGGTGTATATATTATTAGAGCTCTTATTGGTACCTTTTTCCCGTTTTTTTTTTGTAACCACATTTAGGGTATTAACATCAGTGGCTCCGCTCCAGCCTTCCTGGATACTGACCATCGGGTTGTAAAACGGGTGGCGCCTTTATAAAAGTTTTAAGTAATACCAACCCACTCCCATCTCTGCTGAGCTAGGGCCAACCCTATAGCTGGAGAAGAGAACTGATAGTTTTATAATTGTAAAACCACCCGTAACGTGGCAACTCATTTATTACTTAATTATCGATTTATATAATTTCTCACTGAATATGAAAAATGTGCAGGTGCGCCATCTAATTACATTCACATTTTTCTCCTTACATTTAAAGAGACGTCATCAAGAAGAACCCAAACCAATTCGGTAAAGACCTCGATAAAGACACGTGGATACATCTTACAAAAAAAACCTATAAAAAGCGAAACGGCACAAATATCTCCAATACCGTTAGAGATAGGTATAGGTAACCTATACACAGTTTGAAAAAGTTTTAAAATACAGGGTGTTCTATTTAAAAATACATAACTTTGATATGGAACGCTTTTCCTGGACACCCTGTATATTTCAAAATATTTTTAAAATGTAGCCGTAATCAACCTACACATATCCACCTATACAGGTTTCTGTAACATTTGCCGTTTGGTCACTAGCGACCGAGGCGTTACTGGTGGCCCACCCTGTATATATNAATTATTTATGACTAAAAAATAAATTTTTAAAAATTATTCCTATAATTTTCATGTTAATAAATCAATAAAAAATAAATCTAATAAATTAATAAATAATGTTTTGAAATTTTATGAACTTTGTTTTTAAAATTTAATTTAATTCAAGCTTCGATATTTCATTAAAATTTTATTGTTTCTTATGACTATAGGAGAAAAGAATTGTATCAGTACTAAGAAAGACAATGAAAAAATATTTTAATTATTTATAATAATAATAATCTTTATTTTCAAGAAGTCACACAGATCCAGTAACATTAATGAAAATAACGTCAACAGAGCTTTGCTATTACAGCACTAACAACTTTATAACATATAGTAAAAAGAAATACCTATATAATAGATTTCAGAGATCAATTCATTCTTACAAGCTATTATTATAATACTCAACTACAGTATATATGGTTCCAGATTTATTAATAAATTAAAAATTTTCTTTTTGAAAATTACTATATCTGTAATTATTCTTATATCAGCAGGCAATTTATTATACATTTTAATACAATTATAAAAGGCACATTTTTCTGTAACTGTCAATCTGTATCGGATAGGAATAATCCTCAGTTCTGGTTTGATGGTTATGTTGTGAAGACATTTTTGTGAACAAATGCCTGTTTTTTAAAAAGAATAATAATATTTCTTGTAAATAGCTGGGAAAGTTAAAATTTTATTTTCCTTAAATTTTCCCCTGCATGATTCTCTACTCTTAATTTTTAGGATTATTCGTAACACGCGCTTTTGAATAATAAAAATCCTTTCGGCATCTGAACTACTACCATAAAAAATTATACCATATCGAAACACAGATTCAAAGTTAGCATGATAAACTTGCGTGCAAAGTGCAAGGTGCAAGACTTCAAAACGGTTCTGAAAGTGCTCAGGTATAGGCAACCGCGCCTTAGGAACTGGGATAGGCTTGTGCCGCAATCTCGCGATTATCCGTAACAGGCGGAATCGCGCTACAGGGGATACCCCCTCAAAAGCCCTCTTGGGCTACGACGTAGCAAAGCGTGGGGAATGGGAAATCCCCGAATTCCAGAAGCGACGACGACGACCCCGCGACGATGCTCGCGCTCGACGACGCCAGATTAGAGTCCGGCAGTTGGATTTCAATACAGCGACCTTTCCTGACCAGGATAAACGTCCTGCTGTTGAGTTCCAACCCCGCGACCTAGTCATGGTGCGTGAGCATGCATCCGCGGATCCGTTCGCTCCGGTTTGGGCGGGGCCATTTCCCATAGCCGTTAGAAGATCTCCACTGATTTACGAAATTGATAAAAACGGATACCAATTCCAGTATCACGTTGACCAACTGAGACCAGCCCCAACAGGTAACCAGTCTCCAGTTGATGATGATGACAGTAGCTCGGATGTTAGCAGTGACAGTGACGACCCCGGGGGTCCACCGTCGGATCATCGAAGTGCCGATGATCACCATCCCGAGCTACGACAATCAACGTCTTTCGCAAACCAGTCATCTTCCAATCGTCGTCCCCCCACGTCTACCTCAAACCTTCCGACGTCCGTTGACGTCCAAGAACCCTTAGCATCTGGTCACATGTCTAAGGACATTCCTGCTCTAACGAGCCCACCAGCGTTTCATGACGCACCTTCTATAATAAAATATCCAATGTCTTATGACACCCCAGCTCC